>NC_056745.1:1423491961-1423631399 GCF_019279795.1 Protopterus annectens
ATCCTAAAAAGACCAAACTATTAGTATTTTCTCCCAACAAAACTCCTTTCTCCCCTAACAATTTCTACATCACCTCCCATAACAATACCTGCATAACCCCCTCAGAGCATACTAAGCTACTGGGAATAGAACTTGACCATAAACTCAGATTTGATATTCATATATCTCAGACAGTTAAATAAAGTACACAAAAACTCGGTACCCTACATAGAAACAAACACTACTTCACAAATAACACCAAAATAGCTATTGCCCAAACCCACCTACTCTCCACCTTATTATATGCTGCACCCACTCTCACTAATCTGAAAAATCTGATTTACAGAAACTCGAAGCCTACGACAATAAAATAGCAAGATTTGCCACAAATTCCCCATCTACCTCTCATCACTGCCTAGCACTCAAACAGCTCAAATGGTTAGAATTACCCCAACTATTAACACTATTCACAACTCCCAATGGCCCATAAAATCCTCTCAGAGCCTAAAAAAATACCTGCTCTGCAAACCCTTATTAAACCCTATACTACTGCCAGAACTCTCTGATTGACAAACCAAAATCACATACAAACCTATATATCCAAAAATCAAGCAGGAGATACCCTCTTCTCAAACTATACAGGCAAGCTTTGGAATGTCCTTCCAACTGATCTTACCTCCCTATCATCACCAAAAACATTTAAACCAGCCTTAAAAAACTACCTCCTTAACAAATAGATCTGCCCTTGCACAACTCCCGGCTGATCAATAACTCTATAATCTCCACAAGCAACTATCCAAATGCTTTCTATCACACAATTACCACTAACATACCAAATTAGTAAAAGTATAAAAGTATAACTCTAACATTCACTTGTTCATCACTGTCTTCTCTGTAATAGCTCCATGAAACTTATAACTAATAATCTGATAACTGTTTACTGTGAGTCTCACTAAGCTCTTCTCTTTTCTAGTCTCTTATTTTTTCTCACCTCATCTTATCTCTTAACCTCACTTACACATCAAACTTGTTCTCACTGTCACTATCCTTATAAACAAACAACCATTCAACCACCTAATACCCCTCACCAGCACATAAATATAACTTCCACACCAAGCTACCTTAATTCAAAGTACCACAGACTAGCCCACGTCAAATATAATTATACAATAACCAGGAAAGTTCTATATCTAATCAGTAGTACACAAAATCCATTACTTAGACTGAAAAGGCTATCCTTAAAAGATGGAGATATCCACCCTAATCCAGGCCTAGCCAATGTCTATACCTCCAGCTCTCAAACTCCACATCCCACCACCTTACTGTCCCCTACCAAACTTCCCAACACACTCCTAGTTGCCCATCTCAATATCCGAAGCTTAAATAATAAAGTGGCCCACCTCCATGCACTCCTGGATATTCCTTTGACATCCTCTGCCTAACTGAAACATGGTTGAAACCTGGAACCCATGATAATGAAATCACACCTCCAAGCTATAATATACTGAGATGTGACCGCAACAAAAGAAAGGGTGGAAGAGTAGCAATCCAATTCAAAGAAGGCCTAGTAATCACCTCTTCACCCTCCAACCCTCCTTTGGAAAATAATGCTGAAATACTCATTTCTAAAATGCAGATCAATTCTAACAAATCCATAAACATTATCTGTGTCTATTTACCTCCTGGGAATAGCATCACTACTCTAGAGAATATACTTTGCTGGGTCAAATCATCCTTCCCTCAAGAAACAATAATCCTAGGAGACTTCAATATTGATTGGAAGAACATCAATACTGACCATCCTACTTCCCATATTAACCTTCATGGTTTCTCTCAAACTATTACCACCCCCACTAGAATTAACAAACCAAATAAAAAAGAGACTATCTTAGACTGGATTCTTATAAATAACTTTCAACAAACTTATAAAGTAGGGACCCTCCCAGACGATGTAAGTGACCATTCTCTCACCTACATAATTAGGGAAAAAATTGATATTACCCAACCCACTATATTCCGCTCACTTCGGAGCAGCAAACAATTTAACATACAGCTATTCCAAAGTGAAGTTACTGCTTGTAATTGGTCTCCGCTAAGAACACTACCACTTGAAGATGCTGTCAAATACTTCAACTCTAAATTCCTAACTATCCTAGACCACCATGCACCTAAGCATACCATTTGAATTAGATCAAAACCAGCTCCTTGGCTATCTAAAGAAACCAGGCAAAAAATCTTACTCAGAAACAAAACTTGGGATAGGTGGTGAACTACCAAACTTACAGCAGACCAACAAATTTTTAGACAGCCAAGAAACTCAACAAAAAAAGCAATAATCTCAGTTAAAAAAAACTTCTACTATAAAATGCAGAAAACACAGCAATATAATCCACAGAAATTTTGGGCTAATATCAATAGACTCATGAACCCCGGGCACTCCAGTACACCAAGTCCAACAGACAGTAATCTCAAAACCCCAAGCGAAATCGCCAATACTTTTAAACTCATTCTTTACTGAGACCATACAATCCCTGGCCATCCCACTATCCCTTGACAACTCTAGCTTTCTTATCCCCAATAACAGCCCTATTCCCAGTTTCAAATTACAACCCACCTCTACCAAATTTATCCTCAAACTCATCCAAAAACTGAAGCCTTGTACTCCTTCTGCTGACCAGATCCCAGCTGAATATTTGCAAAAAGCAGCTACAGCTATAGCCTATCCCATATCAATTCTTATAAATAGAACCATAAATGAAGCAACCATCCCAGACATATGGAAAATTTCTCACATCATTCCTCTACATAAAGGAGGTAACGCAAATGACTACTCCAACTACCGACCAATAGCTTTATTATCCCCATTAGCTAAAATCATGGAAAAAGGCATTCAGCACCAGCTACTGAAGCATTTAATTCAGCATAACTTACTAGCCAATACCCAGCATGGTTCTAGACCGTTCCACAGCACCACTACTGCCCTTCGTTCCACAGCACCACTAACTGCCCTTCATTCCACAGCACCACTACGGCCCTTCTTTCCTTCACTGACTCTATCAAGGGTGGCCTAATGGTTAAGGTGTTTGCTGTACAAACACAAGGTGCAGGGTTTGAGCCTCACAAGGGGTAATTGGCTAGGCTTAAAATGGCTCGCAAGGGCAGTTAGCTTAGTACTAACCTATGAACCTATGAACAGAAACTGCAGCAATAATACTCTCTCCTCAGCCCTCTTCTTAGATCTTTCAAAAGCTTTTGACATGGTGAACCACCCTTTGCTTTTAAATATACTAAAGTCACTTTCTTTTGACTCGCTAGCTATGCAATGGTTCTCCTCCTACCTCAGCAATAGGCAGCAAGCAATGCTCTGGGAAAATAATCTGTCATCCCTCCTGCCTGTCACCTTGGGTGTCCCCAAGGGATCAATTCTAGGCTCGCTACTTTTCTCCATTTTTATAAATGATCTGCATTTAGCTATTCCACAAGCTACTTGCATACAATATGCAGATTATTCTACACTCATCTGTACAGCTAAATCTTCTTCTGAACTACAATCCATAACTCAGAAGGTGTTTAACACAGTAGAGTCATGGTTTTTAAAGCATTGTCTCCTCTTGAATCCCAAAAAACCAAACTCTTACTCTTCTCTCCTACCCGCAAGTCTACACCACTTGACTTCTCAGTCATCTCTAGTAATGGTATCCTCATTTCTCCAGAATCCTACACTAAACTCCTTGGAATTACAATAGATAACAACCTTAACTTTGACATTCACATTAACAACACTATAAAAAAAGTTAACAGAAGACTGGGCTCCCTATATAGGATTAGACCCTTCCTCACCTCTACAACTAGAACTACTATTGCCCAGTCTCTTCTAATCTCCATACTGTTCTATGCCTCACCAATCTACACTAACCTAACTAAAAGCAATTTGCTCAAACTAGCAAGCTCCTATAATAACATCGCCCGATTTATCTCTGGTAACCCCTTCAGAACCCATCACTGTCACAATCTAAAACAACTTGGATGGCTTGAACTACAGAATCAGCTTCAATTTAACCAACTTACCATAGCCCATATGATCCTCTATGATCCAAACAAAACTCCAATTCTCTCCAACCTTATAATCCCCCTATAAAAATCTCAATACCTTATGCTCTTCGAATAAACTATTAGTTAGCATAAACGTCCAACAACTTGGTAGGTGACTCACTCTTTTCGAACACAGTTGGCAAAAACTGGAACCTTCTACCTAGTGAACTTACATTACTTCCTTCCCTACACCTCTTCAAACAAAAACTCAAATTACACCTTAAAACACACTGGCTATGCCCTTGTAGTAACCCTGACTAGATTTTCACCTCTGTTTATAACACTTCCTTGTGTATAACACTTCCTTGTTTATATACTAATCAAGATATGATTGTTTAGCCAAAACGAAAAGTTAACAGTAAAACTACTGTAACATCTAAGCATTTTTCTCATCTGAAAAGTCACGTCCAATTTTCTGTTTTTTGTCATTTTATGTACAACATAACATATTTGATTTTATTGCTATTTACTATTTTACTGTTATTTACTACCTAGTTAAGTACTATTTGTAAGCTAATTTATGGTAATCTTTAACCTTGTTATAACTGTGGTTAGTTTGGAGCTTTTCTCCCCGGGCCTCTACTGAAAATGGACATATATCCAGTTAGACTAGCCCGGTCAACAAATGCAAAATAAAATAAAAATAAAAAATAAAATCATGTATAAAATTGTCACTTGTGACCTCATGTTCCTATACTATTAGAATAATACTGCTATATACTCGCCTTGCTACATGTACAAAAAACTATATAATAGAGTATTCCTACTCACCATTTCTCTCCGCTGAAAATTGGCTTTGTTCCAAGTCGGGCTTTCCTGGTTAACAAATGTTAAATAAATAAACACCATCAAGCACACAGCCGCTAAATGAAACTGGGTTGCCCAAGCCATAGTCAGTGATTTATCCCTCTATAACACACACACAGACTATTTTCTACACTCATAAAATTGTTTCATATTCCTAAACACAGACGTGAGTGAGAGATCAAACAGTAACTATACCAGAAAATCAAATACTTTCCTGTCAAAAAAGTGACATGACTACTAAGTCTGTCTCCAGGAAAGATATAGATTTGTGCTTTAACATACTTTGAGAAATTCAAGAAGCTACTAGAGGAAGTATTTTTCATGTTATAACAGCAGTACCCTCTAAATCCAAGCTACATGCTACAGTCTAATCATATGATCCATGGGACATGGAATGTAGTCCTGTAATGCTGGGTATCTCTAACAGTAAATAGCTGAAGAACAGACATAGAAAAACAGTTTTAATCATAGAAGAAAAACGCAGACATAGAAAAACAGCTGTAACTATAGACTGAACAAATCAGGTAGCACTTTGGGCCATGTAACATATCACATATTCATGGCTTTCTAGAAGCAGGGGCTAATCTGTGGTATTAGCAAGACCTTCCAGCGATCATAGCAACAAACAGTGCCACAGATCTACCAAATTCCATACACTGCATGATTTTACATACTATATTAGAATATGTTCCAAGAAGATGTTATGTTTCTGTTCTGTTTGTCTTAAACACATGGAGGACATAATGTAGCATACAAAAGCTATTAAAATAGAAGCAATGTAGTAGCCCAGGCATTAAATCTCTTTCCACGTTTTGTACTAAAACAGCTTGTGTACAGACTTCTGCTAAGAAAGCACAGCATATGGCATTTGTTCTCAGTCAAATAATGAGAGCATATGCTTGTTGGGTTGTTAAAATAAAAGATGAAACAGATGTAAATTATACAATTAAAAAAAAAAAAGAACTACTGGTTTCTATAAATGTGCATATTAAGTAAAACTAAATGGACAAATATGTATCCAAGTGACCTAAAGTGTTTTTTGAACGTGTGTATATCAAACAGGTAATCAATTTATATAAACATCTTTAAGTCTATCAGCAAGTTACATATTTTATTCTTTGTACAGATTATATAAGGACAATTCCTGGGGGGCTTAAGTGTGAGAGATCGTATTTATTTATTCCTTACATTAACTTTGTCAGAACTTCATAAGTAAAATCAAGTAGCCTGCAAATCATTATATAATTAATTCAGATTTATTTCATTCAGACAGATATCAAGAAAGTGCGTAAAATACAGCCATGTAAATATATCATTCATAATGAGCTACATTTCAAGAAAATATAAGTAAATGCTTGACAGTTAGCTCTTTATTAAGCTTCTAACTCAACTGAGACTGTAAAATTAGGCAGAACTAGAACGTGAACCTGTCCTAATGTGTTTAAGTGAAAAAAAGAAAGGCATACCTCTGTAAAAGCATCATCTCTTTAAATTTTAAGCATCCTGAAATTATGCACCTGAGAAGTAAACTTTGGAAGAGCTGTTACTTAAAAATAATATTTTCACAGCAAATTATCCATTGTTTCTTATGATTAAGCACCTTCTCACTTGTTAATTACATCTACTTTCCATGCAGAGCTACATTCTGTATTATAGTGTGACCTGAAACTGGAAATTAGGATTTGTGGCTACATAAGTTACCCCAATATATTTAGAAAAGGCTTTAATGGCATGTTGTGAATGAACAATGTGTCAGATTCAAGAAGCTCAGTGCTAAGTACATATCTGCCCTATTTATATACACGTAAAATAACAGAATACCACAAAATCTGATATCACCCCTGGTTCTGAATGCATCATGGATATATGGTCCAATGCTACAGGAGGCTACAGAAACTGTGTGTACGTGTAGGGGGGTGCTCATCGGATGCTCATAGCATGCTTAAGTGGGTCTGCAATATTAAGAAAAAATGTTCACTCAATTTCCCATGCTTTAAAGTTATAACTACTGCATTATGTTTTAAAATGATACTTTGAATGAAACTGTAAAAAACTGGGAGAGCTCTTGCTATTGACATCAACGTGTCTTTAAGGAGTTATTTTTCATTATTGATCCACTATAAGGGGGAAGATACATCCATTTACCATATCAGTCAGACCATGCCTACAGTGAGGAGGATCCCCCTTGTCAGACATCAAGGCAATTACCTTAGTCTATCAATAAACTGTGCCTGGCCTTCTTCATCCTCTGCTACACCACCATAAGCAAAAAGAACTACCATACATAATGTGCAGTTTCCTGATATGAGAAAGCCATTTCACATCAAACACAATAGCTCACAACTTCTCTGCTCAAAAATCAGGGATAAAACCAAAAATAATGAGGGACAAAGGCCCAACATCAGCCACAATTTTTAAATACTACTGTAATTCACTGTGAAAATGAATAGACACCAGATGTAATATCAATATGCATTTTATGAAGAATAAGAGTAAGAAATTCTAGTGTCTGGACTGGCAAAACAAACTGTGAATCTCAGTGATTCACATGAAAATCAAAACTTTTATGAGTGTCTGGGCAAATTATGAAGCAAAATCATGGATGTACTGCATTATTTGGGACAGCAAAGAAAAGCCTTCAGCAAATCTGTTCAGGTGAACTGTTTAAAGCATCAAGATTACATATTTACGTTTAGTTTTTTGGTACCTTTACATTGGGTTGGTGTGTTAATCATGGAAATGTTCAGCATTAAACATATGTCCGTAACATGCAGCATGTGACTTCAGTAGTCAGTCTGTTACTGCTGATTAATTGCCTACTTACAGGTGCAGTGCCCCACTCTTACAGGGTACAGTTTTTGTATTAGACAAGGACTGTAATAAATAGTTTCAAACAGCAACAGCAGTTTGGAGTTATATTGATGTCAAAATAGTTAGGAAGCACAATGCAATATCAGATCTCTCAGTTCTACCGGATTTTTAGGGATGTCACTGACTCAAGCTCAAATTTTAATGGTCCCTCCCAAAATCCATGGTTGTTCACAGTGCTGTGGTTTACAATAAATGCATACTTTTTTATCAGAGCAAGAATATAAAACCATAGCTTAAACCTATCTACTCCATAGTCTCCTGTATGCCTAGCTAGGCAAACTGCAGCAATATTATAAAACAGCAAACAGTGCAGGTAACCACATTAACCAATCACATCACTCTCTTGCACTTCTGTCCCTTAACTGCCTGGAGCTACCCAATCTATTAACCTGCACTCACATTAACACTACCCACAATATCCTCTGCAGCCCAAACAAATACTCTGTCACCACACAATTATTAATTCATTGAACCAACCCTTACTCCTAACTCAAAAATCAAAAAATTGTAAAGGTGACTGCATATATTCTGTACATTGCTAAACTGTGGAATTATCTTCCAACAAGCATTAGAAATATCTCAACTCATCTACAGTTAAAAGTCTCCTTGAAAATAAACCGTTAAAAACTGTCCTGCACTTGTAACACCTCCATTAAGTCCTCCTTCTTATTTTGATTTCATCTCATATGTGTTTAAAAATGCCAATGAAATTATACCTATCAATAAAACAGCCCTGTTCTTGTACCCAACAAAATTACCAAGTCCCCTCCTCATGCAACCAAATCAAATAAGTGTAATAAAATCTTCACGCCATGCCTGCTGTTTACAAGGTCAAATGAATCACTGAGTAAAATATGCATGTGTCTCACCTGCTATATGTGAAATAAAATTTTAAACTGATGTTATACATAAACTGTAAAACAATGCTGAATGTTTTACGGGTACATATCACATCTAATGTGGTAATCATTTGTTAAACTCTCTCTCTATATATATATATATATATTTATTCGCACGCGCGCGCGCGCGCGCACACACACACACACACACACACACGTGCGTGTATATATATATATATATATATATATATATATATATATATATATATATATATATATATATATATATATATATATATATATATACACACCCCAGTGTCATATAGCACGTTCTTATTTCTTAGCTCATGCTAATTGCTTGTGCAGTTGGAAGGTATATGGTCCAAATTACTTACCACCAGGATGATGCGGCTTGTGGTATCGCGCAGAAAATGATCAAAGGCAAAGAAGCTATCCAAGGCAAGATGAAAGAGGAGTCCATATTAAAGATCCCTGAATTCTCATCCGTTTCAACCCCGGTTCAAAGGAGGGTGATGGCGATACAAAGTTCAGCTGGATTACACCTGAACGCACAAGCACACACAAGCAGTTTCCTTGGGTACTTCCAGTACCTTATAACGTCCCATTTGCTCGGATTCACCAGACAGACTAACAGGCTTGGCTCAGTACCAGTTCATCCAATCACACGCTCTTTCCTTAATGACCACCAAGTTCGGGACCCCCCGGGATATTATAATCCGATTATATGATGAGTAGGAGAATTTCCCATTCCAACAGTAGAATTCCTGCCTGCTGCTGCTGCATGAAATTGGTTCAGACTAAGCAAGCAGAGGGTCCCATCCCAAAAGACTGAGTCAGGAAGAGAATCCTACCAAAAAGGCTGTCAGTCCTCACGGGAGGGGTGGTGATATGCAAAGATAAAAAAAAATAAGTCAAAAGGTGAGAGTCCGTCCTCTGCAAGGCGCGTGTACACACACACACACACACACACACACACACACACACACACACCAATCATTTAATAATAAGAACAGCTGCTAGCACTAATGCATGCTTGTCATAAACCGGAAACAAAGGCATAAAAAAACTAAAAGTGCCCACATTTTCAAAATACAGAATTGCGCCGTTTGCATTCAGTTACAGAGTTGATAAGATCTTCGATTTATTATTTATCTGGCTATTTGCTGAGTCAGGATAATCTTACAAACAACAGCACAAAGTGAAAGAATAAGATGTAAAACATAAACTTGAAGAAATTGCAGGAGTATCTTTTCAAAATGAACTGCACTTTTTTATGAAAGCATGTCCTTTTATTGGGTAATTAAAATTAAATTGTAATTCTACGTGATTGGTATTTGATTAGCGAGAATCTATAGAGTTGACTGCACGCATTCTTTAAGCTCCTTGGTAATTTGCCCTTGAATGTCACAAAGTGTTGCAATGCCTTTTGATCTTTCCTTGTTTTTATGAAGAATGTGAAACATTTTAATGTGCCTGTGCCTAACAACCTACCGTTTTGTCTGAATGTTAAATAATAAGGGATATTAGCAAGCAACATCAAATGGATTGATCAGCCTAAGTATTCAAGTCCAACCTAAAGGATTTTAAGTAAGCTTTAAACTAGCCTGCCACCCAGGTGGTGCAGCTAAGAGATGGTTGAAAAGTTCCTTAGTTGGTTGCTGTACTCTCCCACTTGAGTAAGTGAGTGGAGAATCTAAATTGTAATGTGTACTAGCTTAATTAAATATTTCAGCATGGAAACAATATAGTGTGTGTGTGTGTGTGTGTGTACCCCTGCATTTCTTTGTGGGTAAGTTGTATAGTAACTCACGTTAGACTTAATGGTGGTAAAACACATATAGCTGACTAGTTTAGCTCTCAACCTTACATCTCCAAAATGTGGAACACATTACCTGTCATACTGTGGAAAATATGGGCAAAACGTGGAGCACGTATTAAAGTATTAATAACTTCAACCACGAAGCTCGCGTGATGGTTTAATGTATTTATTATTTTATACTTACAAATAGGTATTCTGATGAATTAATATACTTCAGTATTATTTACCATCGCTATTATTAACAATTTCTTAACAATATAGATGTGTGACACACACTTTCGATGTGGGCATTGGGGAACGTGGACTTTTTAAGGCTGACGGTGAGGAACATGCCTCATCATGCGGTACACCTCAGATGTATGGTTTATAGATTATTACAACTTTGAGTATAAGATGTGCAGTTTGGAGGGAGAGAGAAAAGGGATGAGGTGTGAAGTATAACAGTCGTTAAGAAGGGTGGGTATTAACTGGTTAAACCTGTTTGAATTCACATACTTGCTGTTCATTATTATCTGCTCTGCATACCTCAACTGTGCAGATTTTCACAAAATGTCCAGATTTTTGCCTCATATTTTGTTCTGTTTCTCATTCAATTGTTGTTTTCTGGCAAATCACTGCCAAATCATTGAGGGTTGAAGTCAGAAAATAATAGCCATTTGAGTTTCAGACTTCATTACCTTCAGAAATTTCACGCTAAAGCAAAACGTGTTATTCTATCAACTTTTTAAGTCTGTAAGAGCAATATTTAAAAAGTGTCCCTATTTTTAGCCTTCGTCCCCCCTGTTATTTATGACTTTGTTCAGATTTTTTGCTCTAAGAGGTTGAGAGGTATGCAGTGCTCTCAGTTTTGTGCATTCATGTCAGAAGGCTTCATAGTTTGAGGAGACACGACAATTCCATTTATAATCATAATCTTGTATTTTAGACCCCCGCCCATGTCACATTAAACAAATATATGTACATCTGGATATACTGGCCCCTACAATCTTAATAAATGTAAACATTATTT
The DNA here is from genome assembly GCF_019279795.1 of Protopterus annectens. NCBI lineage: Eukaryota > Metazoa > Chordata > Ceratodontiformes > Protopteridae > Protopterus > Protopterus annectens. Next base: position 1,423,503,399 of record NC_056745.1, read on the forward strand.
ACAGCAATGGCGGCGGCTTGCCTCTGTTCTTAAACTGTAACAAAACTGATCCTCCTAGCATCTAGGGAAAAAGGAGCCCTGATCTTCATACCTCTCAACCTCCTCCTTCAAGCATTAGAAAAATCAGAGCACTGGCCTTTGAAATCATCGAGGGTCAGAAAGAGGATCATTTTTTTATTTTTACAGCAGAATAGTTAGTGATAGGGAATCTTTGTACTGACCATAAACAGATCTGACTTATGAGGGACCTTAGTATTAGGAAGGCTAAATTTGGTGGTGAGAAATCATAGCGCAATAACTAAATGTTAGCAGTTTAGATATATGCTGATACTAACTCATGAGTAGGTATCTGTTCTAAAAATTCTCATTTTCTCTCACACACACACACACACACACACACGTCTCGACTGTCCCTGATTTTGCCACATATATTTTCCTTGCCTTTATAACAGAGTTTTTTTTTTTTTTTGCAGATCTCCGAGTATTGTACTCGGTCAGTAATACCAGACGTTTGAATTTCATTCATCAAATCGCCGAAAAAATGCATATTGATGCAAAACCAAACTGTTCTGTTAACCTTTCAATAGGGTTACCACCTGTCCCACTTTGAGAGGGACAGTCCCTTTTTGGGCAGTTGTGTCCTGCATAAAAATTGAAAAAATGGCAAATGTCCTGAGATATTAGGACAAACATATTTCCTATATTTAATGTAATAGTTGCATAAAACAGTAATTCTGTTTCTGAAAAACCTAAATGTTATAAGAAACAGAATAAGCAACTAAAATGCTACAAGAATAAGCATTTATTTAGGCAAAAAAGTGAAGTTATGTCCTTTGTACTGGCCGTGGGTATGTTTTGCCTTGCAAAATCTGACGTTTGTACAAAAAAATGTCCCACTTTGGGCATTTGAAAAGGTGGCAACCCTACCTTTCAATAATATTTCAAAACTGACCTTTGATTTGATTGATCCTTACCACCAGCAGCTTCCAGCTTCTTTACTCAAGAACTGAAGGCAAAGAAACAACATAATGGGGCAACAAGGTTTAAAACCAAGGGCAATTTAAAATATTACTCTAATTTGCTTAAAAAGTTAACGGAACAGGTTTTGCGAAATTCAAATGTCTGGAGATTCGCTGGAATCTTCAGTGATTTACCATAAAAAAGGGCAACAATATGATGCAAAATCAGGGGCAGTTAAGAGGTATATGTCCCACATTATTTATAGTCTCGTCCCTGTTTTGGAGCAAAGACATTGGTGCATGGCTCTGAACAAAATCTGGGACAATCAGGGACCCTTAAAATATCAGTCCTATTAACTTGAGACTTTGACAGAATAAGAAAATGTAAATTAATATACATTTTCTGATAAAGCACGTCTATAACTATAAATATTGTCATTATTTATTAAATGTAATTCACAACCTTTTCTCCAAATGTTATCGGTTTTAGGAGGAACTAAAAGGGACAGAGTTAAAATTTTAATCAAAATCAGGGATGTCCCTGAAAATCACAGCTGAAGGTATGAGTGACAGGTAGGAAAGGTAAGGTATTACAGCATTAAGAATGTTTACAAACGGTCTGGCTGACAGAACCTGGCTTTCTATTAATTAGGACAGGAGCAGAGAATAAAAAATATACCCAGCCACATTGTTTTTATTTTATTCTATCATTTGGTACCCATGCCTGTGAGTTGGTCTTGGAATATATACGGCTTTTAATAAAGTAAGACTAACCAGTCATTAAAATTAGTAAATAGTTCTTATACGCTGTGCACATAATAGATTGTGTGTTGAAATACTGTACATTACGAAAAGATAATCTGCTTATTACAGCTGGAGCCGCATTGTCTTAATTAATTGCACGGTCATATTCCTTCATTCTCTGGTTATCCGGTTTAATATATCTCTCTCTCTCTCTCACACACACACACACACACACACACACACACACACACACACACACACACAGCGCTTTAATGTACTTTCCACACCTATGAAAGCACAGAACTATGGTGGGCTTACAGAGGTCATAAGTTGCACTCTAGCAACCAGCAACAGGAGACGGTCACTTGTGTCTGGAGCTGTATAATCCAATTGCCTGCTCGAAAAGAGACACAAAGAACTTGTCACATATTATACTGTAAAGGAAATCCAAAGTATGGCCTGGGTGGGGGTCGGAGCGTTAACCGATAGTTAACCCTTCTTGATGTACCAGGTAACCCAGGTGACCCCTGGACTTCCCTCTTAAGGTCATTTATGGTTACACAGCCACATCATTAAGACCTAACCATGGTTCATCTATCCTTAGCTGTCACTTAATATCATGTTTAATACATTTTATAACATCGTCATAGACATATTAAATAGTAAAGCAAAACAAATATAAAATAAAAAATCGAAACGAATAACAAACAATATATGTAAATAAACCATGCTTCTACAAATACCATGTAAAGGAATAAAGATTAAGAATTGCAGAGTTTGTGACATATCAGAAGACAACGTTTGTAAAATAATCGACAACATTATCGCTTAGTAAAGCTACATGGCCATTGATCTTTCAGGGTTTAGCAAAGTTTTCATTATCACGGGATGTAAATGTACAATAATAATAATGCAAAGGCAAATGCATTTAGTAAAGATGTTTGCAGGTACTTCATGACTGTGATGAATCATAATAGCAAAGGGTGCTACTTCGGTCCTGACACATGGTTTCGGGTGTCCATAAATTCTGAGTTCATGCGCTCCACTTTATCACCGTTTATTTATATACTAATTTACTTGTTTAGATTTGACAGCTACTGTCTTTAGTTTCTTAAGGTGTGTTTTGTTACAGTTTTTGAAGTGCTCTGCTTTTATTTTGCAGGTTTTTAAATATCAGTATCACCTATCATAGTGTCAGCTGTTACATGTGTTTATTTGGTGGAATTATTTATTTCCTAGCTGAAACGAGATTCTGTTGTCATTCTAAAACTTATTTTGTGAAACTCTTGCTCCCTAGCATTATGTCATGTTAGGTTAACAATGCTGGAACAGAGTTAGAAATAATGAAGCATGGCAGCCATTTTTTCAGAGACTTGCTCTTATTTTTTTTCCTGGGCCTCAGTTATGGAGTAAAAACACGGTAAATGCACATTCAGTTCTGTAATCTGATCAACAATGCACTGTCTGTTTTATTATTTTACATGCCACAGCACTACTTTTAAAGGCATTTCACTTAAGTTTGTGCAGTAGTGAAATATATTGTATATGTGTGCTGACAGCCTCCTGCTTGTTGCAGTTCATTTTTAAAAATGGTATGAATAGTGTGTTTTATTTTTGTGGAAATAGTTACTCATTTATGTGCTTTTCTAACATCTAAGTCAAGATATGATGTTATGTACTTGTTCTGTGCAAACCTCTCAACTGTCCAGAATGCTGTAAAATGTTCCTGACAGGGGGTTCACACACACACACACACACACACACACACACACACACACACACACACACACACACACACATACCTGTAAAATAATACTGTTGCATAATTCATATTTGACTCCCATGTGCACATCACAGTCCATCTCTGATCTCCCTAGCATCATTCCATCCTCTATCACCCTCCAAACAGTTTCAAGAATAAGCCTTTGTTCCCTCATAAATTGTACTATTATACCATGTCCTATAAATTTGTACTACATTTTCTTCATTCATAAATTAATTAATTAGTTAAATTTCACCATATTTCAACCCTTTTCCCTAGAGCAACGAATGTGTGTCTGTGTATGCAGCATGTCTATGTGTTAATGTATGGCACAGCTTCTGTAATGATCATTGCAGTGTTCATTCATAATTTCAGATTAATAGCTAATTTTCAAACATATCCATAGCATTCAATAACTTCTGCACCATTTCTAACAAAAACACTTTACCAATAAACATACTGCCACTCAAAACGTTATCTAATACAATGGTGCACGGATGTGATAACAGCAGCGACCACAAAATGAAAGTAATGCAGTAACTAGTTTGGAAAATACATATATTTAATTTAGTAATCTACAGCAAAATACATTTATTATATCCAGCAGAATCCTCACTATTTGTGATTTCACAAATTTATTATATTTTATTTATTCATTGATTGATTGTTTAACTGCTTCTGTTGACCAGGAAAGTCCATCTGGATGGAAAAGACCCTATTCAACAGAGGCCCATGGAGAAAAGCTCCACAAGATAAGGAGAAAAAATAAAATACATACATAGTGTGCTGAATCATTTAAACATACAATAATGAGAAAAAAAATACTGTTTGAACATACAGTAGTGAAATAAAAAACATTGGCAAAATACATATGAATAGTCAGTACGCAAACATATTATAATCATAGTACAGGCAATACGGTGATATGAAAAACTATTCAAAAGTAGATCAGAATGTGTGTTTATACTAACAAAGTCAACACCCATCATATTTTATAATTGGACAAATGGTGGTGAAGTGAATTTCATAACAAAGTAAAGTTGGGGAGAGAATGATACAGTTTATGTGGCCAAGTAGACATACTAGTATAGGGTAAGATACAAGGTTACTGCCTAAAAAGTCATTTTATTTATTTATTTATTTTATTTATTTTATTTATTTTACATTTGTTGACTGGGTTAGTCTAACTGGATACATGTCCATTTTCAGTAGAGGCCCGAGGAGAAAAGCTCCAGGAAAACATACAAAATTAATAGAGGTTATGACAGAAACAATGTAAAAACAGCAACTGTTACATAAGAACATTATAAAAAACATTTTTTTTTTTTTTAGATGAACATAATTATAATACGCAAAGTAAATAATAACATAATCAAAAATCTGTAAAGGGTAATATACTAAAGAAGGTACAATATACATGTAAACATTGATTTGTATGCAAAACATAGTATATTGAAACATAGAGAGGGAGGATTGTAAAGGATGTAGGATGAGAATTAGAGTAAAGGAAAAAAGTTAGTAGAAACATAAAGCTTGACTGCTTATACTACTATGTGATTAGTATTTTAGGTGCTGCCATCTTTTCAGATGTCCAAAGTGGCACATTTCATATGTAAATATGAAATTTTATAGGACAACGCATTTCCACTAGCATGAAGAACTGGACTTTACCTTTTTACCAAAATAAAATCTCTCTTTTTTTGTAGAATTTGATAAGTTTATCATGTTTCTTATAATATTTAGGCATTTTAGATAAAAAAATAATTGGTTTATGTAACTACCAAAGGAAACCTGAAAATATTTTTCATTCTATAATCTCAGGACATGTCACTTTTCATGTTTTTGCACATGCTACAACTGTCCAAATAGGGACTTTTCTGCGTAAAAAGGGACAAATGGAAACCCTGGTAGCAGTAAAGACAATTCAGGTTATTCACACTGAACGTCATGCATTTAGAGGGATGAATCATAGGATGTAGAAATTTCAGACTTGTATACTAGGCTGCCATGTTTTTGTCCCACCTCAAAAATAAGTGTCCCTTAGTTCTTCGGTATACATCACAAATAACTAACTAAAAATATGGCACATATATTAAAACTTTTTAACTAGTATCCCCTAATAGGCCAACCAGTAATATAACAAATGTTTACCACTGGTAATACTTTTATCTTTAATATTGACTTATTTTTACCTTTTTTGTTTCAATTATAATTATGAATCAGCACCTTTCACTTGGTTAAAATGATATATTTTTTGAAAATTAATTTGTGTACTATGTGTATAGCAACCTACAGCACTGATATACGTGTGAATAATGTTTCACAAGGTATATATCAGTCTTAGTATAGTAGGCTATCCAATCTGCTAGCAGCAGCATAAAATACACACAAATAGTAAGTCAGTGTTGAAGCCCTTTTGAGAGACGTCAACATACTTTACAAAGGAATTTCATTAATGTTTGTAATTGGCTCACTAGCAAAAGATTAACAATTAATCCCCCCCCCCAAAAAAAAATCTATAATTATGCTATTTGGTACTTCTCCAAAACTGGTCAGTCTCCATCCAGTGATTGTAAAGGATAACACAAGCCACTATCTAATATTAGAAAGCAAAAATGGCTGTCTATTAAAATATTGTCACTCAAAATGCTGAGCGCTAACAAGCTGAAACAAAAAGACCGAAAACCTGAAGAAGAGCGAATCTCAAAAATTGCTCTTCTCCTTAAAACTTCTTTTTGGAGGGGGTAAGTCCCCATGCATCTCCCACACCCCTCAAACTTATATATACCAGCTCCAAGATCACCATACTCCTGGGAAAAGGAAATATTCTGAGAAATGGCATCTCTGACTTAATATATGTAAGTCCATTTTTTCAGCCATTCAGTGTCCATATTTCAAGACTCACTCTAGTGGGTCCTGACATTTCAAATGGTTACAGCAAAATATGTTGAGTCCTCCTTTACCTTGCCTTAAAATTTCAAGGCATACAGACAATACAGTCAAGAAAACACTTTCACAACTGAAGCTTTGCTACAAAATTTATTGCTAATTATCCACAGCTGCAAGAAAATCTATAGCCAGAAATGTACTAATTCACTAAACTGAATATTCCCTATCTTTATTTTACATTTTACTCTAGCACCAACACACAAAAGCTACAAGTAGGGGAAACACACCTCAAATAATGAGGGGACAAAGACCCAAAACTAGGGACAATTTTTAAATATTGCTGTCACAAACTTAGAAAGTTGCTAGAATATGAAGTCTAAAACTCAAACACCTGTCATTATTTAGTAAATTCAGTCCTCACTGATTTGCCACAAAAATCTAGAAAACCACAAATTTTATGAGGAACAGACCAAAAATATGAGGCAAAAATCTGGACAGCTGGGAGGTATGAGGGGAAAACAAACTCTGCCATTTTGTACTTCTGGCAACAAGCATGCCTACCACTGCACTTTCTTAAAGACATTTCGTTAGCTACCAGCTACTACTCAGTCTACGTTACTGTTACTGTACCAAATAACTTTCATGCAAGAAAGTTCATCAGAGAAAGGCAATCTCCTTTATTGCACAGAAAGACACATACATGGGAGACGAGATAATCAAGATACTGTCTTCTCAAGCTACAAGAATCAGTATTTTATACCTTTTTTCACTAAAAGCAACACTATTGTAACAATTATAAAACTACCAATGACCAATTAGAAATGCGCACTACCGCATTAATTTTGCTAAGACCTCCTGACCACTTGTTTATTACATTCCATATTAGGCACAGGTTTTGAGTTCCATGATAAACTTTCTATCAGAACAAATCTTATACTTTTGTAATGCTGTTAGTACTTGCAAATATTAGAAAAGAAGCAAGCTAACACACACACACATATATATATATATATATATATATATATATATATATATATATATATACTGAAGAACACTCAATATTTCATTCTGCTATGAAAGCATATTAGAAATTAAATGCACACACTAACATTTTCTCTTCACACCCTTCACATTCCCCCATCTGAGGCTGTAAAGCATCACCCATATCATAACATTTTTCTATGACTGGACAATGACTACAAATTTACAGATGAATGGACACTTTTTCACTTGTAGCAGGCATTCTTCATATGCTGTTTCTTTCCTGCCTGACATGCGTAATCTTTACACAGTTGTTTCGGAAACATACTCTTATTTGCACTGAAAATATGCACGTGTCTTGACTGAAAAAAATACAATCTGAATACTGTAAATAATCATCAGTAATACATTCAATAATATGTATATTTTCAAATTCCTCCAATCCTTTATATAAATTATCATATATCTTACCAAAACCTTGTAACACTTTATTTTCATCTTCTACTATACTATGATTTTATTAATAGTGGTCAGTGATACAGTTTCAATAAAATGCAGACTAACACCTTTTCTGGATTGTAATAATTTTAAAATGCATGCTTTAAGCATAAAGAGAAGAAGGCCTAACATTATTGTTGTAGTGGCTTTAAGCATGGAAAACTTTAAAATCCCTCCTCCCTATCCAGAGAAAAGGTAGGTTAACCATGCCCATTGGGAATTATCAGCATTTTTGGTATGTGGATATACAGCAACTTTGTGAATTATTTCCAGGTGACTACAAATAGCACCAGTATTATCAGGAATAAAAGAGCAGAACTCTGTATGGATGAGTTTGCACACACCCCCTTTAGAAGCAAGAGTAGTCAAGTGCCATGAAGTTGTGTAGCACCACACTGTGCATGGCAGCCATCTCTTGGGTTATCAAATTAATAGATTAAAAAGTTTAATATTTCTAGGAGCATAGATAATTTCTTAAATTCCCAGACTGACACTCTGCTCCATAAGCAGGTACAATACCTGCTGCAGAAATGACTCCATCACCAAGATCCACATGAGCAAGCCTTTTAAAAGCAGTCTGTAGTACAGTAGTATGATATACCGATGAGGCATCTATTTTACCAGATGGGTTAGGAATGTCCTTAGTGTCTCTCTTGAGATAAGCATTGCAAATCTTTCCTTTTGGTAAATCAGCTGGAATAACATGACCAATGTATCAACAGCCAGATCAGTCTGTAGGTAACCAGACATAAGCGTGATTTCTACAAATGTAATAATATTCACGTAATGCTGTCATGCACTGCCCTCCATCCCCATCATAAATGTTACAAGTAAAATTGCAAGTACTAATCACAACAAAAAGTGTTCCAGTTTTACTAGAGCAAATATATCTTTTACCAGTCATTGCTAGCTGAAGCGGCAACACAGTAAATTAGTAGAAACATGTTTATTCTTCCAATGTTTTGCAAGAAAAATAAGGCAAAATGCAGTATCAGTCACTGGTATAGGAATCAATGGAATACCCCCATCATGTGAGTAGGAGTATGCACACAAACCCAGCAGCTGCTAAAGGTGAGGGTCTGTGCATAAGCATGCAAGGCAGCAGTAAAAATATTAAACTGAGGATGACATTCAGGTGCTCTTGGTTCAATTCTAACCAAACGCCTGCCTGTATTTTTATCTGAGTGTGTATGTCCATTAAGAAATTAATCGGTACTTACAGTTCCAGTGGTTGCAGATGATGACACATTCATGGTTCCAGGTGGCAAAAATAAGCAAAACAAAATGATGCTGAAAAGCACAGTAACTGTAGTGATGATTGGTCCCCAGGAAAAATGTGCATGCTGGGGCCTGAGGGAGCTGTAAAGAAATTGTAAACAAGAATGTTGGGTGGGCTGTTCACTGTTCATTGTGCAAACAAAATCGGTCACCAAAAAGTCGTCGAGCAAGAGACATAATCACAGACAATTTCAAAAGGGAATGTTGTCTGGATAAGAAAATGTCCAAATCAGTGTCCAAAAGGAAGGATGAATCAATAATGTTACATACTTCTCAACCTCTTAGAGCAAGAAATCTGGACAAAGCCACAAATAATGGGGGGATAAAGGGCCCTCCAAAAAAGGGACACTTTTTAAATATTGCTCTTACAAACTTAGAAAGTTGATAGAATAGCAGGTTTGAATTAGCATGAATTTTTTGAAGGATATTAAGTCTGAAAATCAAATGTTTGCCATTATTTTCTGACTTCAGTCCTTGATGATTTACCAGTGATTTGCCAGAAAACTATAATTTTATGAGAAATGGACCAAAAATATGAGTAAAAAATCTGGACATTCTGCAAAAATCTGGACAGCTGAGAGCTATGAGTTGGAATTGGAAGCAAAAAAAAATGTTGTACTTGAAGAAGAATCATTGAAAGCTGAATTAGACCAGGATTAGGTAGCAGAGTCATGGTGTTCTACTTTTCTGCTCAGGCAACAAGGGTAACTTAACTGCAGTCAGTCCCAGATGTGAGTTGGATGGCAGATGTGGAATCTATAACAAGAAAACACTGATAACACCAGAAGAGAACTGGGTCTTTTAGCATAAAACACTTTAATTCACTATTCGTCAGAACGACTTCCTCAGAAACACAAAAAATAACAATGAGAACACACTTTAAATACAATCATCAATCATCAATTAAATGAGAACCAATCAAGCCCTTTTAACAATTTTCCTTTTAAATAAACCTTGTATACACCAAGTTAAAATAAACTTATTATAACCACTTAAACAAAAATACAAATAAATATAATACACTGCTATTTAATGTTAATTTTTCTATTTTTTTAAAAACACTTTATATTAACTGTGTCATTCAACACAGGATACATATAAGAGGCCAGTCTGAGTTGCCATTCCACCTCTTTTTGCTCCACTATACTCTTAAAGTCACCACCCCTGATATCCCTGTTAATTAATTCAAGAACTGAAAATGTGAACTTCTTCCAATTTCCACACACGGTGGAATGCTTGCATAATGCATTGTTGGAATTTGTTGTCCTGATTGCATACAAATGTTCCCATATGCGCTTTCTCAAGCTTCTAGTGGACATGCCCACATAAAAAGCCGGACATCCACCACACATAGCCACATAGACAATTTCTTCAGTACTACAATCAATCCTACCAGGGGCAGTGATATTGTAATCAAGATGCTGCAAAAGAATAAAAAAAAATAGGTCCCCACTTTCTTTTGCAGCATCTTGATTTCCATATCACTGCCCCTGGCAGGATTGATTGTAGTACTGAAGAAATTGTCTATGTGACTATGTGTGGTGGATGTCTGGCTTTTTATGTGGACATGTCCACTAGAAGCTTGAGAAAGCACATATGGGAACATTTGTATGCAATCAGGACAAAAAATTCCAACATTGCATTATGCAAGCATTCCACCGTGTGTGGAAATTGGAAGAAGTTCACATTTTCAGTTCTTGAATTAATCAACAGGGATATCAGGGGTGGTGACTTTAAGAGTATAGTGGAGCAAAAATAGGCGGAATGGCAACTCAGACTGGCCTCTTATATGTATCCTGGGTTGAATGACACAGTTAATATAAAGTGTTTTAAAAAAAATAGAAAAATTAACATTAAATAACAATGTATTATATTTATTTGTATTTTTGTTTAAGTGGTTATAACAAGTTTATTTTAACTTGGTGTATACGAGGTTTATTTAAAAGGAAAATTGTTAAAAGGGCTTGATTGGTCCTCATTTAATTGATGATTGTATTTAAAGTGTGTTCTCATTGTTATTTTTCGTGTTTCTGAGGAAGTCGTTCTGATGAATAGCGAATTAAGTGTTTTACACTAAAAGACCCAGTTCTCTTCTGGTGTTATTAGTGTTTTCTTGTTATTGGTTGGTTTAGTGTACACCGTTGCCATTTTTGCTGCTACTTGGTTTTTCTTTCTAGATGTGGAATCTAGTTGAATGGCACAGTTCACAAATAGTTCCAGATTTGGTTTGCAGTGCAAAGCATTACAGGCTGTCACCTCTGGATGCAACAATATCTCTGACTTGTCTGGTTCTGCTGGTTGTAGGTTCTGCTTATTCATGTGGTCTTACACCAGTGGTGTTTTGGTTATAAATGTCAGAAGGAAGGGTCTTTTTGACATCTGACACAAGGATCCAGGTGGGGAGTACCTCACAACTGATGGCAGTAAAAGTTGTGAGCAAAACCAAGTATGGTCCTTTCTATCTGGGGTAAGTGAGTTTCTTTGGAAATGCACTTTATCAAAAATGAAGTCCCCTGGATACAGATCATGGGGATTCTGTTCTGTGGGTCATTGAGCTGCATACAAAATGACAGTACTGTATTTCTACAAAATAGAAAAGCATGGTCTCATCAATATCTTGCAACTCTAAATTCTTAGGGAGGGGGTGACAGGCACTCTCATAGGTCTGCCCATGTGGATTTCACAAGGGTACAATTTTCTGGGGGCATTGACTGCACTCCTAATACTAAATAAAGCTAATGGCAATGCTTCTGGCCACTTAAAACCAGTTTCTTAATACACTTTAACTAGTCTATACTTAACAACTTGTTAGCTCTCTCTACTATCCCAGAAGCCTGTGATCTATAGGGACGGTGAAATTGTAATTTAACATTGAAAGCTCTACAAAGCTGCTGTATTACTTGACTAGTAGAATGAGTTTTTTGGCCTGACTGGATACTACAGGGAAACAAATCTGGGTATAAGTTCAATTAAAAATTTCTTTACTACCGTGTGTGCATTATTCTTCACGTACAGATATGCTTCTACCAGTCCAGAAAATGTCAGTTATTACTAACACATATCAAAATTTCTGCACTCAAAGATGTTCAATAAAATCCCACTGAAGGGAACAGAAGGGTCCTCAGATTTGTTTAATGATTGAAAAGGTGCAGGGGTAGATTTATACATATTATGTTCTAAGCAAATTGCACAAGTATTTACAAAATGTTGAGTGACATCTGAGAGATAAGGTACATACCAATCTGTGGAAATCTGTTTTACTAACACATTTTTGTTCAATTCAAAAGGAAAATGATTTTAACCGATTGATTTAGAACATTTAGTGGGGCTACTGGTCGACTATCTCGATCACACTACAAAAGGTCGGGAGAGCGACTACAGCCATCGCTAAGGTACCTCCTTCTCTCAGAGTCTTCTGTATTGTCTTGAAAAGACAGTAACTCTTGTAAAGAAAAGTGATTTTCATTTAATTGCTGCAAAAATAGAACTTGAATAAGATAAGACAGTTTAGCCTGCCTTGCCAACATATCTGCAAAAGTGTTACTGTTGGTAACAAAAGAATCATCTGTTTTATATGTGGCACATTTTACCACAGCTATCTCTCTTGGTAATAATAAAGCATATAACAGCTCATTAAAAAAATAGCAGTTTTAATAAATGTCCCTGCTTATGTTAAATAACCCATTTCTTTCCAAAGCATACCAAAACCATGCACAACATCATAAGCACAGCGGGAGTCAGTAAAGGTGGTTACTGACTGATCTCTGTTAATTTTACATGTTTCACTTATTGCTACTAATTCATCTACTTGAGCAGGTATATTTCTATTTAATTGTCCAGTTATTAAAATGTCTTGCATGCAAACAAAAAAAGGCTGCTATGAGTTCACCATCATCTCTTTGAACACAGGAGCCATTTATGAAAAGGTTGAGTTCAGATTCTGCAAAGGAGGAGCTTTCAAATTTAATTTAGGAGGAAGCACAGTGTTAGTAACAACTACACAGTTGTGGGGTTCTCCTTCTCCTGCTGTAGGGATTAAAGAAGCAGGGTTAAGTGGAGGGTATTGAACAATCTGTAAAGAAGGGTTACAGTAAAGTCAATTCATATTTAGACAATCATGCTGCAGATAGATATTGCATTTTAGTTTTCTATAACAGAGCTTCTACTGAATGTGGAACTTCCACATAAGTCTCATGCCTGAGAGTGCAGCCACAATGTCTACAACGTGCGCTGTGGCAACCGCTGCCCTAAGGCAGTGATCATGATTTGTATTGAAATAAGCAACAGGTCTAAAACCATCGTTTCTACATTGTGCTAACAACCTTAATAGTACTTTATTTCCTTCACTACAAAGCAGAAAAATATGTCTTAGAATAATCTGGTAACTCAAGTGCAGAAAGATTTAAAATCAATGTTTTCAATTGTGCAAAAGCTTGCTCATAAGAATCCTGCCAAAGTATAGGTTCATGGGTGTCTTTCTATAACAAGTCTAACAAAGGTCTTACATTGCTGCATAGTTAATAATCCATTGTCGACTGTAACCTGTTAAACCCAGAAAAGCTTGCAGCTATTTTAATTTAGTAGGGAGTGGTGAGTTTGGATCACAGCAATGCATGAAGGCAGAATCCAACTAGCAACCTCTGAAATAAGCTGTCCCAAGAATTGAACTTGTGACCTCTACAACTGCAAGTTGCTTTTATTAACCTAAAATCCTAATTCTGCTAACTGAGTCAAAAGAAAAATAGTAGCCTGTTTGTAATCATGTACAGTTCTTGAAGCTAAAAGTAAATCATCTATGTACTGAATCAAAATAGACCCACAGGCAAATGTAATCTTATCTAATTGTTTCTTCATTTCTCTAGACAAAAGAATGGAAGATCCTATATACCCTTGCGATAATCTAGTCCAAATATACTGTTGCTCTTTATAGGTATTAGCAAACAAATATTGACTATATGGATGTATAGGGATAGAAAAGACTGCAGATGAAATATCTATCTCTGAAAAGGTGACATCTGAAGGGATAGAACTTACTATTACTGGAAGATTTGAAACAACTATAAATGTTGTTACTACCACAGCATACACTGCACATAAATCTTGTACAAGCCTATATGTACGTCTTCCCAGTTTCTTAACTGGTAAAATAGGAGTATTACAAGGACTGCAAGTTGGGACAATGATCCCTTTTTGCAACAAGGTAAAAATAGCAGATTCATTTCCTTTTCCTGCTTCTACCAACAACTGCCATAGGCAGGCGCTCACAAGTTGAGCGTCCTGTATGAGCCCTACCTCACTGTCATGACAGCCCAGAGCTGCGGAGGAATATGATTCATTTCCTCCACATAAGCACTTGCTACCGTCTGCTCTGCTGTTATGAAAGCAAAAAGGGTATCTTCATTTGTACATCCAGTGTTAGAATATAATCCTAAAGAGTCATTAGGAATATTTAAAAATACAGCAGTGGGTGTGCAATAAACAGTACATCTAAGTTTACACAGTAAATCTCTACCTAACAGATTTAAAGGGGCCACATTTTCTACAATAAAAGCATGCTGTTCTTATAGTGGACCAATTTGAATAGGAATAGGTTTCATTTCTGAATAATCTATAGGAACTCCAGACTCACCCACACCTTGAATCATGTCTTTAGAAAGTGTAAGGTGTTTGGCATTTACAGAAGCAATCACATCTCAAGTACCTCCTTATCACAACAAATGTGACAGATGTATTTTGTACTATAACATTTACAAAGGAACTATCTTGATAAATCAATATGGAAAGAAATAACTGTAGTTCCTGCTCATGGCTGTCCTAATGAGTTTGCTGCCACACCAGAGGCTGGAAAGTAGTGATCCATACAGGAGGGTTTCTTTCAGGTTGCTGTGGTATTTATGAGTGTTTGGCAAAGTTGCTTGCTATCCAGTTGATGGACATTCATTTTGCCAGTGCCCTGCTGGACCACAATTAAAGCAAGTATTTAAATGTGATGCATTCTGTAGTGCCTGTGATAAATCGGAGGGTAATAGTTTTGCTGATCCTGGGGGTTGCTGAAAGAATTGGATTCTACCTCTTGCTCCACGATTTATTCTGCGTGGTAGAAACCCCACTACAAGAGCTGCTGGCAACCTGCTGTCTGATGCACCTTCTGTAGTGTCTAGGTATCCAGAGAAGGCTTCAAATGCATCTATCATGTGTTGTATATATGCATCAATAAATTTATTATCTTTTTGTACAATAGCATTTATTCTTACCCAGTTAGGGGCTGGGGATATGCTGTGGCAAAGGCTTCTAAGGTTATTTCTAACAGCTAGAAATCCATCATCTATATGTTTTGGAATATTGTCATTTACGTTAGATATTTCCCATATTTTCCTAAAAATATCAGGAGGTGTGGAGACTTTTAGTACAAGTCTTCAATGGTACGTTCATAGGTAGGTACTAGGCTATCTGCCCGAAGGCATTTATAAGCCTAGCCAGAATGTGTTGGCTTTCAACGCCCCTTTAGATTAGTTCCCTGTGCCTCTGTCCAGCAGAGCAACTGAAGTGAACCCCAGGGTAAAAGTTCTGTTCCCCATCCACTCGTCAAGGTTTCTCTTGAAGATTGCTAGCGAGGAGCTCTGCCTAATGTAGATTGGAATCTTGTTCCAAAGTATGGGAAGTCTCTGGGACAGGAATCTATCCCTCCAGCACATCCTATTTATTGTTGTGGTGAGCTTTAGATCCCTAGAGCATGTGACTTGAGGGGATAAGGTTTTCTTTAGGTGGAGCATGTCCATCAATTCTGGGTTGGACATGGCCTTATATGTCAGGCAGAGAGCACCCCTGAGCAGGCGGTATGCAACCGAGTACAGCTGAAGTTTCTTCAGTCGAGCTACATAGGGCATCTGTTTGAGGCCAGTGATCCTCTTGATGAGGTACTTCTGTTGCAGGTGTCTTGTAAGGTACATCCCAAATGGGGCATTGTACTCTATGATGGGTCTGATGAGTGATGAGTAGAGGTGCACAATGACCTCTTTTGATCCGGATGCAAACCCTTTTGTGATTAGGTGGGCCACATAGAAGGATTTTCTAACCACTTTGGCAATGTGATTATCAAAGGAGAGATTGCTATCTACTTGGGTCCCCAGATCCCTTATTACGTTTTCTGTATTTAGGGGACTACCACCTATGTGGTAGTTTGTGGGTACTTTGTTATTTCCAAAGGGAATAACTATGCACTTTTTTGCATTTAGCTTGAGGCCATGATTTTGACACCAGGTATACGTCTCAGTGAGACCCTTTGGCAGGATGTCTGTGTCAGCTGATGAGTCAATTATAGCCCTTAGTTTGCAGTCGTCTATGAACTTGGTCAGCCATAGTCCTCCTGTGCTTGTCTGTACCTCTGAGAAGTATATGCCGAACAGGAGGGGTCCTAGGACTGAGCCCTGGGGAACGCCACTTGTAACCGGTTTAGAGTCAGACCTAGCTCCTGCAACTCTCATCATGTGGGTTCTGTCCATGAGCCAATTGGCAACCCATCTTGTGACATAGGGGTTTATGTTCAGGCTGGTGAGCTTGTCTATAATACCAGAATGGGGAATGGTGTCGAAGGCCTTTGCGAGGTCTAGGTAGGCTGTGTGTACCACCTTTCCTTTATCTATAGCCTTGGTAACTGTTTCAAAGAAGTCCACCAGGTTTAGGAGGCATGATCTGCCCTTAACAAAGCCGAACTGGGTAGGGCCCAGTGTTTGGAGGCTCCCAATGTCTCTGTTAATGAGTGCAGACCAAGCTAGTTAGGCTTATAGGGCGATAGTTCCCAGGGTCTGTTGTGGCTCCACCTTTGTGGAGAGGAATAACTGTTGTTGTGTACCACTCTATGGGTACGTAGCCCGTGGAGATTCTGAATTTGAACAATGTGTTTAGGTGAGGGGTTAATTTGTCTTTGAGCTTGTGTAGGACGCAGCCTGGGACACCATCTGGTCCCATTGTTTTTGGCTTTGGAGAGGGCTATTTTAATCTGAGTGTCTGTGATTTCAGGGGCTCTACATTCTTCTGGTATGGTTATGGGCCCTTTTGGGGGTGAGGGGAGGGTGAAGTTTGCACTGAACCTGTCTGCCAGGATGTTGGCAATATCGGTTGGTTCAGTGTATTTTGTGCCATTCTGCACTAACTCCAAGCAGATATGAGCATTGCCACTTAGATTCTTGACATAGCTAAAGAATGCCTTGTGGTTATCTTTGGAGTCCTTGGCAAGTTTTCTTTCAAAGGTCACCTCGGACGATTTTATGAGGGATCGTAGTTTCTTGCTGATACTGATCAGGGATGTCTTCCCTTCTTGGGATTTTACTCTTTTCTGTACTAGTTTCCTCCTTCTATTGTATAGCTTGTTTATGGCAGGGGTCCACCAGACTTGTTTCCTTTTCTGGTGGAGTGAATCTTGGTTTTGCTTGGGATAGCATGATCCATGCATTCTTGTAGGTGCCCGTATAATGCATTAGTAAAGGATTTTGCAGCTTGGACAGCATTATCCTTTAGCATGGGGGCTTTGAAACTTTCCACCTCCATCCTAAGTAAAGTGAAGTTTGCTTTTGAAAAAATTTTCATGGTGGTTTCCTTGTCTGGGGTGGGGGCGGAATGTGGATATCCAAAGTGATTTGTTTATGGTCAGATCTAACCAGCAAGGGGTTGACCTCCGGTGTGGAACACCAGTCGCCCATGTTGGTGATGACCAGGTCCAATATGTTGTCACCTCTGGTGGGAGTGTTGACCAGTTGTTCCAGGGCATTTGAGTTTATAAATTCTAGGAAATGTTGGGCAAGGGAGTTAGTACTTGAGTAGTTCTCCCAGTTAATGTTTGGGTAGTTGAAATCACCCAATATTGGGGTGTTTGGTAGGACCTTTATGTTACCCAGTGTTTCCAGAAATGCGGAATGGGGGTCCTGGGACATGGTGGGTGATCTGTACCAAGCTACAATTTGAATTATTGATGTTTTGCTCGTTGTTAGTTGCACGTGGATAATCTCTGAAGCATCTTGCTGTGCCACTAACCTGGAGGTGTGGGTATCCTTGATGAATATGGATACCCCCCCCCGCCTTTTGTATTTCGGTCCAGGTTCTGTGGCCAAAATGTATGGTATGAGTTGTAGTCTAGTAGTGCTGGGTTGCTCTCTGGAGCCTTAAACCAGGTTTCTGTTACTGCACATATATCGATTTTCTCCATACTGAGGAGTGCCTCGAGTGCGTGCATTTTGAGGTTTAGACTTCTGGCATTGAGTAGTATTACCCTCAGATTTTTGTTACTTGTGCTATTTACGGCGGTGGTTTTGTCTTTTGAGCCTTGCCTAAAAAAGGCAATATGGGGGGGGTGGCAAGAGCCTTGGCCAGTATTCGAAAGCCTAAGGGTGACAGGTGCAAGCCTGGATTTTGCAACTGTACTTGTCTTTCTAAGATTTTTGCATATTTTACTAACTGCGTCCAAATGAGAGGGAGAGAATCTACAATGGTTTTAAAATCTAGTGTAGTCCATGGCCATACCACTCTTATAGTAGGCTCACCCTCACTATTTCTAGCTGCTGTGGGGTTTGGGACTTCTTGCAAGGGGTGTATCTGTATGGAAGGTATATCAGAATCAGTAGAAGAATCAGAATCTGTCTTTTCTCTTGCAGTTTGACTTGCAGGAGATCATCATTGTAGATCATTGAGTGTATTGTTCCTAGTCAGCCACTGTAGCTAGGTAGCATGTCAGCCAGAGTGAATGCAGTCATGAATGGAGATGCCCAAGTGAGTGTGTTGGAAGTAATGAGTGAATCAGTTAGCTTAAACACATGTTCCTGTTACAGTTCCTGACATGTTTATGTACAATAAATATTTTTAACCCATACACAGCTTCACCATCTCTTTTGAATGCATGAGACAAGCAACGTGGTGCCAGAATGGGATCTGAAGTTGAGGCAACACACAAGCCATGAGGAACGCAGTTAAAAGTGGAGAAATATACTGGAGTGAACTCGCAAATAGGTCAGGGGTTATTCAAAGGCAGTTAAACTCGTTTAAATGATTTTTCAGTTTCCAAATGTGAGGTGAAGCATTTGAAATAATTATCAAAATATATGAAATGTCCAAAATTGTGACATACTGATAAAAGTATTCAAAATAAATACAAAACTGTTTGAAATAATTTCTGAGATGTTTAAAATGTATGAAAAGGCTAAAACGACTGCATTCCTTTGCAATGTACTACTTTTTCACATTAATTAAAGCTATTAGAAGTGTCTGAAGTTAAAGCTAGAAGTATCTGAAGTTTCTGGAATGTTTCAAAATGATTGTTGTATATGTGGACATATTTACAGGTACCTGGTCTATGGTTATGTTTAAACATATTTTATTGTTATGGCAGAGGGATTTCGCAGACCTGAACCACTGGGGTTTGATAACAATATCGCTGAGAATTGGAGAGTGTTTGAGCAAGAATATGAAAGATGCACATACACAGGCATTCATACTACTTAATTTAACAGGCTCATAAGCCATTGAAAGGGAACGCTCATTTGTGTATGCACCTGCTGTGTAAGCATGGGAGGGGGCACTGCCATATTGTGATACAGGCTGAAATGCGAGAAGACCCTGAGTGCTTAAAATGTAAATTTAGAGAAATGTATAACCCTCAAATTAATATTACAATGCAAGGCACATATTTTACACAAGAAATCAAAAGCCTGGTGAAACTATAGCAGCATATATTACTGACTTGAGAAATAAATCTAAAATGTGCAGATCTGGTGATTTGCAAGATGAATTGATAAAGGACAGACTTGTGTGTGATGTTAATAATGATGCAGTGAGGAAGATTTTGCTTCAAGACAGTGATTTAATGTTGAGCAAAGCCACAGAGATTTGTCAAATATATGAGCTTACAGAAAAGCACACAAATATCCTTACGAATGAGAAAAGCATGAATACAGTAACTACCCATGCGAATGTTGATAACATATAACAGAAAGCTAACATGAAAAAGACATATAAGCTGAAGGGTATGGCAGCACCCAACGTTCATCATAAACCGAATGTGGCCACATTACCTAATCTTATTGTTTGTTGTAATTGTGGAGGCAACCATGAACCTAAACAACTAAAGTGCTTATCTTTTGGTCGGCAATGTCACAAATGTAGAAAGTGGAATCATTTCAAAAGGCTTTGCAAATCTAAAGTGGCACATACTTTTATTAAAAGAGAGAATCCGAAAAAGCAATTAGATCAGATAGAAAGCCGTGAGCAAACTTTTTATGTTGATGGTGTCTCTGTGATTGATGAAACAGTTAATACATTAGATTATCATTTGGCAGCAAAGGGTGAGATATTTTGTACTGTTTGAATTAATGGGAAATTGGTAGAGCTTAAAGTAGACACTGAGTCCAAGTGCAATGTTACATCAGCAAAAATGTTTGCCAAAGTAAAAGCTGGTGAGAAACTTGATTCAGCAATGTGTGCAAAACTTGTTGCTTATGGTGGTGAAGAGATTCAAACTGAAGGCACAGTAGTTCGCACATGCCATTCTGCTGGGAACAGCTATGACTTGCAGTTTAACATAGTCAAAACATACACGCAGTCATTGTTAGCCCTCAAAGACAGTTTGAGAATGGGACTGATTTAATTTAATAAGGAGGTCCACCATATAAATCTGAACAACCACGATAGTTTTACACAGAATATTTTTAGTGAATATGCTGATATTTTCAAAGATGAACTTGGCAAACTACCAGTCACATATTTAATGACGTTAAACCATGAAGTAAGCCCAATTGTCAGACAAGGAAGGAAGATTCTGGTAGCAATGTAGAGTAAAGTGAAAGCAAAACTAGACAAAATGGTGAATTTAGGTGTCCTTACGCCAGTAAAAGAACCAGCTGAATGGCTATCCTCCATGAGCATAGCTCATAAGAAAAGCTCAGATGATATTATAATATGTATTGATCCCAAAGATTTAAACAAAGCACTTAAACGTCCTCATCATCCGATGCACACAGTAGAAGAAGTAGCACCTCTCATGCCAAATGCCACTATTTTTCAGTCTTAAATGCAAAAAGTTAATTTTGGTAAATTTAATTGGATCACAAATCTTCATTATTAACTACTTTCAGTACAACATGTGGGAGATACAGATTAGATTTTTCAGAATGCAATTTGGGATAAATTCTGCCAGTGAAGTATTTCAACGTGCAGTGGCATAAATTTTTTTCAGATTATCCATGTCCTATCATAGTAGACAACATTATTATAGGGGGCAATGGTGAAGAAGAACATGACAGAAACCTAAGGAAAGTTCTAGACTGTGCTTGTGAAGTCAATCTTAAACTGAATTTTCAGAAATGTAAATTCAAAATGAGAAAAGTTACTTATGTGGGTCATTTGTTTACCAGTTCTGACTTACAACCAGATCCATTTAAGTAAGCAATTCTTGAGATGCCAGTTCCAGACAATGTTGCATCTTTATGTTTTCTAGGTATGGTTAACTATTTAGGAACGTTTATCCCAAATCTGAGTGAGCTTTCAGCACCATTACATGACTTGACATGCAAAAACATAAATGGTCTTGGTTAGAACACCACCAAAGAGCATTTGACATTCTGAAACAGGAAATTGTCAGTCCACCCACTTTGAGATCTTATGATGTTCACAAACCTGTAACTCGTGTGATGCTTCTAAGTATGGTCTTGGCACAACATGTCTTCAAGAAGGCGTACAAGTAGCCTGTGCATCCAGAACTTTAACCCAAACTGAGGTGCAGTATGCACAAATTGGAAAAGAGCTTTTGGCAGTAGTGTTCACATGTTCGAAGTTCCATGCTTATATTTATGGCAAACCTGTTCAAACAGAGACTGATCACCAACCTCTAGTGATAGTTCTAAAAACCCCAATACATTCAGCCCCAGCACATCTGTAACACATGATGTTAACATTTCAAAAGTACTATTTCAATATTGTTTATACAAAAGGCAAATTTCTATTCCTTGCAAATGCTTTGTCAAGAGCACCCAGACAAACGACAGCACAGCATGAAAATGAGAAAGCAGACTTTAAAGTCATGGGAATCAAACATTTTTTCTCTTCACATCTTGATGAACTCAGGAATTACATAGCTCGTGACCCTGTCCTCCAGAAGCTGAAACATTTTATCAGTCAAGGATGGCCAGTGCAGCAAACTAGTTTGCCATTTGACATACAGAAATATTTTCCTTACCAAGACAAGTTCATGATGGAAGATGGAGTCATCATGAAAAGTCCTAAAGTGGTAATTCCTTCAGGATTACAACAGGATTATATCCATATTTTGCATCGTGATCACCCAGGTAGTGATTCTACCAAAAGAAGGGCAAAAGGCATAGTATTTTGTCCTTCTCCGTCAAAAGATACAGAGAAGGAAACTCTAGCGTGTTCTATTTGCAATAGTACTAAATTGCACCACGTAAAGGAACCACTTCAGCTAAACCAGATTCCTGAATTACCATGGTCGATGGTTGTTACTGATATTTTCAAATGGAATGGTCAGCATTACTTAGTGTTAGTAGACTCTTACTCAAATTGGTTTGAAATTGACCTTCTTCCTAATCTAACGTCCAGCACTATTACAAAATTGTAGACATTTTTTCTGTCCATGGTAGTATGCACAAAGTTGTATTTGACAATGGTACACAGTTTACAAGTCCGCAGTTTAAGACATTTGCTGAGTCTTGGGACTTTGTCCATGTTAACTAGTAGTCCTGAGTATCCACTGTCCAGTGGATTAGCTGAGCATGCAGTTCAAAGTGAGAAACATTTGTTGGAGAAATCCAGCAGAGATAATACCAATGTTTTTCTTAACCTACTCAATATCAGAAACATTCCTCAAAATAACTTGCTTGGTTCACCTGCTCAGAGATTAATGTCCAGGTAGACAAGAACAACCTTGCCAATCAGTAAACAACTATAGATTTCAAATGCAAAGAACAACAGAGTGGTCAGACTCAACTTTTGAGAAAATGGCAGTCACAATAGTTGTACTATGATAAATCTAGTAAACATCTTAGACCATTAAGACAAGAAGAGATCATAAGAATGCAGATATCCAAAGGATATGACCGAGTGGGAATTATTAAAAATATTTGGGAAGAACTAATATCTTATATTGTATAATCGGAAGGAATGGATTTCAGAAGGAACTGAAGACATATAGTTCCAGTCTCCAAACCAGTGACGCAGCAGATTGCCTGTGCCAAAGACTCTACTTTTCAGAGTTACTCTACACCTATGCAGATTTCAGAGGACAGTGTACTTTCCTCAAATAATCTCAATGTTATCCCTGAAGTTCCTACTGAGAAGAATTCCCCAGGCACTGTCACTGTTGCTAAGCCCAGTCAAAGGTTTTATGTAACCAGTTTGGGTAGAATTTCCAGACCCAATCCAAAATACACAGTGACATGGACTTGACTTCTGATTTTTGTTAATATTGAAATATTATCTAGCATATACATTGTCTTGTTCTCCTATTGCATTTCGAACAAATCAAAGAGGGAGGATGTAGATCATTGAGTGCATTGCTCCTAGTCAGCCACTGTAGCAAGATAGCACATGCATATAAGTACTGAGCATGTGCAAGAACAGTGCCATTTTGTACAGTTAGCCAGAGTGAATGCAGTCATGAATGGAGATGCAGATGCAAGTGTGTCGGAAGTAATGAGTGAATCAGTCAGCTTAAATGCATGTTCCTGTTACAGTTCCTGATATGTTTATGTACAGTAAATATCTTGAACCTATACACTGCTTCACCGTCTCTTCTGAATGCATAAGACAAGTGGCAATCATCATCATCATCCACCCCCTTTTCCCCCATTTTTCTACATGTGGTCAGGGTGTCATGTCAACTGTCACCATCTCTCGATTCAATGCCATGCCCTTGCCTTCCTCAACACTCATGCCTGACTGTCACAGATCTTCTCTCACACAGTCCATCCACCTCTTTGCTGGACGTCCTCGCTTCCTCTTACGTTCTTCCTGTCTGTTCCAAATCTTCTTCACCAGATTGTCTCCTGCTTTTCTGCACATGTGCTCAAACCACCGTAATCTGTTCTCTGTGATCTTTTCTGCAACTGGAGCTACCTTGGCTGCTCTTATGCCCTAATTTCTTCATCTGTCCCACAGTGTGCATCCTACCACCCTTCTCAGGCACTTCATTTTCATCACCTCTAGCTTTTTCATCTGTTCTGCCTTTACTCCCCAGGTTTCTGTACCATACGTACTGGTCACACCACAGTTTTGCACACCTTACTTTTCAGCTTCTTTGGCATTCTTCTGTTGTACACTACACCTGACACTCTATGCCAGTTGGTTGCAGCCCGTCTGATTCTAACTTTGACCTTTTTATTCAGACTTCCCTTCTCATCAACCACCCCTCCCAGACACTTGAAGCCATTAATCTGTTCCACTATCTTCCCTTCTACCTCAATTTTCAGCTTCTTCTGATTTCCTCAGTTTGCTGCCATTACTCTATCTATTGTATCTTTTATCTTTCTTTGTCTTTCTTGATCTATCCACATCCTTCGATACATACTCTCATAACAAACTAATAGCTCTTTCAAATCTTAAACTCAGCCAC
Organism: Protopterus annectens; assembly: GCF_019279795.1. Taxonomy (NCBI): domain Eukaryota; kingdom Metazoa; phylum Chordata; order Ceratodontiformes; family Protopteridae; genus Protopterus; species Protopterus annectens. The sequence continues at coordinate 1,423,528,120 of NC_056745.1, forward strand.
TCTGCTGTAACTTGTTTCCAGGAATATCTTGCCAGATGACAGCAAGCAGTCAAGTGGCAGCAATATTTCTTTCCTCTTCAGTCAGTCACTCTGGGAGTACCACTGGACTCTATCCTGGGTCCTCTCCTCTTCACTCTATTTACTAACAATCTTCACACTTCTACCCTACCTGCATCTCTTGTCCAGTATGCTGATGATGCAACCATAATTTGTGCAGCTCCCACACTCCAGCAACTTCAGCTTATAACCCAGCAATCCTTCACTGGAGTAGAAGCGTATCTAGCCAACACTCAGCTCATTCTTAACCCCAATAAGACTAAGCTCGTGCTTTTTCAATGCACAAGAGTCACCGACCTCCCTCCAGCCTTCAATATCTCATCCACAAATAATACAATTATTTCTCCAGTACATCGTAGCAAACTTCTCGGTGTAATTATAGATGGCAACTTGAGATTTGACATTCACATTGACCAGACTATAAAAAAAAGTTCACAAAAAACTTGGGAGATTACAGACACAAATAACACAAAGCCACCATTGCTAGAACCCCATCTTGTCTCTACCCTTTTCTATGCATCAGCTATACTCACTAAGCTAAAGAAATCATATTTAAGCAAACTCGACACTTGCTACAATAAAATTGTAAAGTTTGCCACAGAATCTGCTTATAGATCACATCACTGCCAAGCACTAGAACAACTTTCTTTGTTAGAACTGCCCAGCCTCCTAGCCTGCAACCAACCGATCATGACCCATCAATTACTCTATCAACCTGACAAAACTCCTGCCCTTCTTAACCTCCTCCAACCTCACTCTGCCAATTGAATCTTGCGCTCTACCAACAAATCTTTATTAAAGGTATCTAAAGCTAACAACTCAGCTGGAGAATCTCTCTAATCCAACTGCATAGCAAAACTTTGGAATTATCCCCCCCCCCCCAAACAAAAAAAAACTATCTCCAGCACTACAAAATTCAAAGAAACCCTTAAAACACACCTAACCAAAACTTGGATATGCTCTTGTACTAACCCTGGCTAAAACCTTCACATGAATTGTAATATATCTCGATGACATGCTTTAGAATCTCAAAACCTACACTCTGTCTTTTCATGTATCAAAATCTGCTTAGAATACTTAAAACTATAACTATTGCAAATTCATTAGCAGTGCAAAAATGTTGTATTTTATGATAAAATAGCTGTATCGTCCATTCTACACTCCTGTACCTAGTCAATCATTTCATTATTCTTTATGTGTTTGTATAATTATTTTTTAGTTGACAGATAAGATCAGGCAGGAGGCCCCATGGACTATGATGTTTGCTGATGACATTGTGATCTGTAATGAGAGTAGGGACCAGGTTGAGGAGACCTTGGAGAGGTGGAGATATGCTCTAAAGAGAAGAGGAATGAAGGTGAGCAGGACTAAGACAGAATATATGTGTGTGAATGAGAGGGAGGGTAGAGGAATGGTGAGGATGCAGAGAGTAGAGGTGGTGAAGGTGGATGAGTTTAAGTACTTGGGATCAACAGTTCAGAGTAATGGTGAGTGTGGAAGAGAGGTGAAGAAGAGAGTACAAGCAGGGTGGAATGGGTGGAGAAAAGTGTCAGGAGTGATTTGTGACAGACGAGTACCAGTAAGAGTGAAAGGGAAGGTCTACAAGAGGGTAGTGAGACCAGCTATGTTATATGGGTTGGAGACAGTGGCACTGACAAAAAGGCAGGAGTCAGAGCTGGACGTGGCAGAGTTAAAGATGTTAAGATTTGCAATGGGTGTGATGAGGATGGACAGGATTAGGAATCAGTATATTAGAGGGTTTGCTCAGGTTGGACAGTTTGGAGAGAAAGCCAGAGAGGCAAGATTGAATTGGTTTGGACATGTGCTGAGAAGGGATGCTGGGCATATTGGGAAAAGGATGCTAAGGATGGAGCTGCCAGGTAAGAGAAAAAGAGGAAGGCCTAAGATAAGGTTTCTGGATGTGGTGAGAGAGGACATGAAGGTGGTTGGTGTGACAGAGCAAGATGCAGAGGACAGGAAGATATGGAAACAGATGATCCGCTGTGGTGACCCCTAATGAGAACAGCCAAAAGAGAAGAAGAAGATTTTTTACCGCCATTATATTCCTTTTTTTATGTATTACTGTGGAGCTTTTCTCCCCGATCCTTTGTTGAAAAAAGGACAGAACTGTCCAGTCAGACTTTGCCAGTAAAGAAATGTAAAATAAATAAATAAATAATCTACCATCATCTTATCTGTACTTACTTTCATCCTATGTACCTTCAGTTTTGCATTCCAGTCCCCTATCCTTTGCTTAAATTCTTGCTCAGTGTCTACCTGTAATGCCACATCATCTGCATACAGCAACTTTGTGGAGCTGTCCCCTCTGACGTGTTTGCTAATGTAATCCATCACCAGTATGAACAGCAGTGGGCTCAGCGCTGAACCGTAGTTCACACCCACTCCCACTGGGAACCCCTCTGTAAGACTGCAGGATATACCTACTGAAATTCTTCCTCGAGAAATAAAGATTGGAAATTGAGTAATAATGTGTTTAATTTTACCCAAAGTGCTAGTTTTTGCTGGCTGGATTTTACTAGAAAACCTTTTTAACTTTTCCCAGTATTGATGTTTGTGATACAATTGTTTCCCTTTATTAGCTATACATAATAATATTTGGTCTGAGGGTATTATAGTTTGACATTGTTGATGAAATCTAGTGTTATAACCCTACCCAAAGGAGAAACTGGAAGTGCTGGAAGTAACTTGTGCTGTGTCTGGGGAAGTGGTAGTTGTTTCTCCCAGACTCACCTCCACCTGCACTCTCAGAGATGGAGAACTGTAAGCTTCTTCAGGTACTGGTGGATCATAAGGTGGAGGGATGCACAAGTCAATGGAGACCAATCATCGTCAGATGATTCTGGCTGTGTGAGTAATAATTTCTCTAACTGCCTTAAAGGATACATACCCCATGAGTGGAACTTTTCTTCTGCACATTTTTGTAGTTAGCTACCTGCAGCTCTGACTTTAACCTAGCTGAGTTATATTTTAAGCTTCTAGCTATAGATTTCTTTTTCTTATTTTTAAATTCTTCTTCTTACCAGTTACTAAAAGCTGACCAACTAAAAGCGGATACCTCATTACTCCTCTGTTTCAGTTTATTTTTTAGAGTTTCAGCGCCCATTATAAAAACTCATTCTTATACCAAAGGTATAGATTTGTGATTATCAATGGGGGCACTCACATTTCCAATGAAGGAACCCTATTCTCCTTTCCCTTTGTATTTTAAATTAGAACCCGCTGTGTATATATATATATATATATATATATATATATATATATATATATATATATATATATATTGATTAAAACCCCAGTGGCACACAAGTATACCTAAAGCATATTAGTATAAATGATCACACAGACATCCAATTTCCTTGATTCATACAATTTACATACTCATATGCAATTAAAACTAATAAAGAAGGTTTTAGTAAAGCTTACCTGTAGAGGCTCTAAACTCTGATCTGATTTAAAATTGCATATTGTTACAAAATAAATGTATTTATTTATTTTAATATTTGTTTACCAGGAAAGTCCATCGGGGACAGAATCCATTTTCAGTGAGGTCCAAGGAGGAACACTCCAGATGCATGTCTTTGGAAAGTGGGAGGAAACTGGAGCACCCAGAGGAAACTCACACGAATGCAGAGAGGACATGCAGACTCCACACAGAAGGCACCCTAGCCAAGAATTGAACCAGAGAACCTCTTGCTGTGAAGTGACAATGCTAACCACTGCACCACTGTGCTGCTCTTTGCCTGACAGAAAACCTGTCTCCCTTTAAGCCCCAGTGGCAATTTGTAATGTAGCAGCACACAAACAGCTTGGAGCTCTGGGTAGTGTGGCACCAATCTGTTAAGGTACCAAATAGCTTTAACAAGAGACAGTTCAGCAGAGAATAACCACTTTATTGTACAGAAAGACACACATAGACTAGGAAATCAAGATTCTGCCTCCTTGAAATACAAGAATCATGGGTTTTTCATCCCAAGCTGCATTATTGTAACAATTATAAAACTGTCATTGACCAAGCGGAAATGAGCACTATAGTGGTAATTTTGCTAAGACCTCCTGTCGTTTTGATTATGACATTCTATATTAGGTTGTTGTTGTTGTGTCTTTCGGCTTTTCCCGGTTAGGGGTCGCCACAGCGGAACTCCGGTCCGCTAATGATTGGTAGTTGATTTTTACGTGTCGAGTTACCAGCTCTGACGCACAACCTTCAACGGAAGGTATGCCCCATTCACGCATGTCTCCACGCAGAAGACGCTCTAGCTGAGAATCGAACCGGACAGCGTCTTACTGTGAGGCGACAACGCTACCGCAGCACCACCACCGCGGGTATGGCATTCTATATTAGGTATGGGTTCCAAATTCCATGATAGAACTTTCTACTAGGAAAAAAATCATCTACTTTTCTAACCCTGTCCGCACTTGCTAGTATTAGTCAGGAAGAAAACTAACAGATACATACTAAAGGACACTTGATTTAATTCTACTATTAAGTATATTAGAAATGAAATGCACATACTAACATTTTCCCTTCTCTACACTACTCACCCTTCTCAATACTCAGCACTTATTTGCTCAACATTATTATGCTGGGTCAATGCCTTTAACTAACGTCAACCTTACAAATAAGAGAACCATTATACCAATTGACAGGAAGCCAAGATGATAGCATTACTTTGTTGAGACCATGTTCTGGCTGTACCATAGGGGAAAGGGCCTTCAGTAAAGTTGGGCCAACAACATGGAAACGGCTGGAATTAACAGATGCTTATAAAGTCTGCTATAACAGCATCTGCAGGGCACTTGGCTCTGTTCTTGCTCTACACCTGGATAAATTCTGATCCTAAAGAAAAATACAAGCTGCAATATCTCTGACAAAATGATAGCTGCTCCATACTAAATTCCTACATAGTGATTATTATACTTTCCCGTCTGTCTACGACTATAAACATTTAACTGATCATATTTCTTAACTACCTGCTTCGACTTCTACTTAACCCTGGTTCTCCCTATGTTTACCACTATTACGAATTTCAACCCAGATGTTAATCTTTGTCTCCCCTTGGTTTTTCTTTGTATTTGGTGTCTTCTACAGCCTTATAGAAATGCACAAGTCATCTCTTATTTCCTCCTCTTCCTATAGTCACAAATTGTATGACACAAGGTTAGGATTAATCATCTGTTATACTTAATTATGTATGCAAAAATGTACATGTAACCAAGTTGAAAATATATACAATGTGGTTAATGAAAATATACTGTATATTGCCTATGTATGTAAACATTGGAGCTTTTCTCCCTGGGCCTCCACTGAAAACAGGTATCTATCCCAGTCAGACTTTCCCAGTCAACAAAGATAAACAAAATAATAATAAAATAAATAACTACCCAGAAAAATATGTTCTCAAATAACATTGGATTGCTTCAAAACAAAACTGAAGGAACATCTACAAGAAGAAACTGCCTGTAATTGCTTTTGCAACACTGAATAAGTTGCTGTCAGTCTGTAGGTCTGTAGACCTACTGTAATTGAAATATTTAGAAGCACTAAATATAGGTATCACTCTGCTAAGAGAGCTCCACCCTGTAAATACTGTAACTAGTGTACATATTTCCAGACTGCTTGAAATACTATGAATATTGTTTTTCTTGCTACCCCTTTTCTATGCCTAGTTACTAGTATCATTCAGTTTATCATATGATATATGAAGTAGTTTCACTATTGTTATTTTTTTTAATTATTGGATTAAGTCTCTGGAGCCTAGATCATAGCTGAAAAGGGTGAGCTGAGCAGTTCACTTACCCAATTACCAAATTTCAAATAAATAAATAAATAAATACATAGTTTAATTTGTCACAATTGTTTGGGAATTCCAAGCTTGTCTGGGTTGTAGTCTTGTAAGTTTTTAAAATGACTTCTCTACCATTTTTTTTTTTTGGGAGGGGGGATATTATTATATATAGAAGATCCCACCATATCAATGAAAATGTATTTTCAAAAATCATACCAGCCAGGTGTAACATGTTACCATACAGCATACAATGCACTGAAAACATACAGCATTTTAAGAAAAAAAAATCATGTAGAGGAAGGATCTGAAGCCATCCTTGGCAAGACACATGAAATTAAGTATCATTTTGCACTTGCATTGCTTATTTTTAGTATACTTTGAACGTTTTCTGCGCTATCTATTGTTTTTTGCACTTCTTTAAAGTTGCATTTTCAAACCGCTGTAAGGGCTGCTGTTATGCACTGAAATACATTGTATCTAGTGGTTCTTAGTTAGTATTAGGCATCTGTTTTGTGGTTTCTTAACAACTGGGCTCCAAACTAGTAATTTTACATTAAGGTGATCAAAGTCTGCACTCTTGTGACAGGAGAGGGCCTAATTTCACCTATCTGAGCTAGAAATTGCTGGTGGAAAGCTCAGTGTGTGCTTACCTAATTGGCCTTAGAGCATAGTTAGTATAAAACTTGCTTTGTTCTGATCGTATATAAGCCTCACATTTGCATGAAGCTGGTCTTAGCGCAGTGGCAGTTAAAAGTGCCTTGTATATATGCAATCACAGAAGTTGAAATTTCCCAATAAAAACCATCTTGGAGACTGACCTCCGTCCCGTGTTACTCCCATGGCAACTACTTTGCGAGGTGAGCAGCATTTATTCATTTAGTTAAGACTGTTTAGGTGTACCTTATCTTATTATAGCACCTAGGACTGTCACTGCTCAGACAGCATCTGGTTTGGGCACTGAACAGCATCACTAGTTAGGTTAGCTGCAGATTACACCAAGCACCCTTTCCTTGTCTGGTTACAAACATCCTCCAATCTTATCCCTTGCAAGTACACATTAAGACCTCCAACCATGAAGGGGTACTTTCCTGCTATCTCTGCATCCAGCTTGGTGGACATGGTCATCCTGAGGCAGTGTAGCAATTGCCTTATGTACACTGAAAACCACTTAATTCTCAAACAGACAAATACAGTATGACAGATGTAGTTAGACAATGACACTGGAGTCTACACTTTCACATACAGACACAAAAAGCAACAGGTTGTCAGCGACTCACACACATCACTCACCGCACCCACAAAGGACCACACAAATAGGCCCACATATGCAGAGGTGTTCACATGTAACTTACCCAAACTTCAAATGCCTCCAAGGCACATTCCTTGGAAACTCTGCAAGCAACAAACAAGACAATTCCCACCACAACACATAAAACCACAACTCTTTGCATCTCAACTACAAAGCCCATAAGGTGAAACACTCTACAATCCAATATTCTGGTCATATTAGATTGCATTGTGAGACACACTGATGTCCCTCTTAACAGGCTGGATTAGGAGTAGGTTTCAGTTAGTTGCCTGTCAGAGGCCAGGATCCACCAGATCATGCAAGCATTGAGGTAACTTACTCCAAAATGCCAGTATGGCTAAGTCATAGTCCATGCAGGTATGAATGACCTGGGATGTACTTCCTTGGGCTACATGAAGAAAGACATGATTGAGCTCTCAGACTATGCGTTACAAGCAGGTATGACCCTAGCATTGAGCAGCATTCCACCATCTCCAAGGATGATACCACAATACTAGCAGAAAATTATCGACTTTAACAACTGGCTTAGCTACAAGTGTCATTCTGAAGGGATCCAATATGTGTCAGCCTGAGAGGACATGGCTGGCAGGGCACACTGCTTTGACACAGATGGTCTTCACTTGTCACCGCTAGGCTTTTGGATATCCACCCTTATAGTGCCTTTTTTAGGCATTGCCAAACAGACACACATTTCAACATAACAAAAGCTACTCAGGACAAGCTAAAGGTGTTATTGCTCAGTGCTAGGAGTCTCAACAAGAAACTGCATTCTCTGGAAGCTCTCCTTACCCTAGAGAATGCCGACATCTGTTACAGTTACTGAAACATTATTCAAAGTCACAGAAAGTACTCTGGCAGTGCATGGCTATAATGCTTATTATGCATTCTTTCATACCCATTAAACATGAAAAAACAAAAGGCGGAGGTATATCTATCTACATAGACTGGTCAAACAATATGACATGCTTGAGCTACTCCATGTCCAACTAACTAAGGAAAAAAATCATTACCATATTGTTGCTAGAGGTCCCCACCATGAACCAGGAAACCCATACATCGTACCTGAAGTTATTGGAATCACTCACCATCCAGCCCAATATCCTACTCATGGGTGTTTTTAACTCCTCCCCCCATTAATTGGGAAGTATAAATGACCAGGTCCAAAGATTTCTTGACTTTGTAAAGTCAAATGCCCTGGAGCAGCAAATCTGCACTCCCACCAGAGGAAGAAAGATGGGAGAGCGCTGCTCCCACTATTGTGATGTCCTCACTGGTAAGATTAGATCACAGTGGTCTCCCTTGAAATAAAGATAAAACTATTCCCCCCCACCTGACCCCAAAACCTCTAAGAACTTCTCTAAGGTAAATTACCCCTATTAAGGGATGGCATAGCTAGTTTCCAAGCTCCCCCAAATCCAGAAAACACAGAAACCAATGCAGAGGTGTACACAAAAGCCCTGTATGACCATATAAACAACTGCATAGAAACAGCAGTACCAGACCAAAATAAACCCTGGTCAAACTCCAAAAACAAGCCACCCTGGTGGAAAACCTTAATTATGAAGTAAGAGGGGAATATGCACAACAGAGCTAAAAGACCCTTATTAGTCTAAATAAGCAAATCGGGGAACTGGTCAAGTCTCTGAAAGCAGACTTAGAGGTTAAAATAGCCTCCAAAGTTAAGGATAACCATAAGGCATTTTTTAATTATGTCCACAATCTTAACAGCAACACGCAACAATGTGCCAAATTAGTTGTAGATGGCATCACCTATACTCAGCCAGAAGATATACATATCTGCTACCTGACAAATTCAACTCAAATTTTACCTCCTCATAACCACCAGTTCTCCCCCAAGAAATACCCTCCACAACTTCACTGCAAATTGTCACCAAAGTTCAGGTTGCAACTGCACTCTCTAAAGCTTAAAACATGGCTTCATTGGGACCTGATGATATACCAGGTTGCCTCTTCAACAGCTTAAATCAGGACTTATCAAGCCCATTAGGATCTCTATTTAACCACAGCCTCTTGACTGGCTTTTTCCTGATAGAGTGGAGAACAGCAACAGTCATCCTTCAGCTTAAAGGGGGACCATCTACTGACCCAGGAAATTACAGACCTATACGTTTGACTAGTTTTATATGGAAGGCCATGGAAAATAATCATGGACCTAATAAATAATGGCATAGGAAAACTGCAAACTCTGAACCCAATCCAATTCAGCTTTGTCAAGGGCAGCTCATGCCTACTAAATCTGGTGGATTTCTTTGAGAAAGTCATTAAGGCAATGGATGAGGATAAAACAGTGCATACCACCTTCCTCAACCAGGCCAAGGCATTTTACTCAGGTATTATAAATAAACTCATAAAATTGGGCATAATCTCTACATTACCAGATGGATAGCTAATTGGCTCATGGACAGGACAGATGTGGTTAAAGTGGGCAAATCCAGATCCAGCAAGAGGCCAGTTACTAGTTGCGTGCCACAGAGCGCAGTGCTGAGACCACTCTTGTCTGGAATATACTTCTTTGAAGTCAAGCCTAATGTGGAGGGCCTCTGGTTGACAAAGTTTGCAGATGACTGCAAGTTGGTGCCAATGACTGAATCCCCCAGTGATGTAGCTATCCTTCAGGATGGTCTAGATCAGACAAACAATTGGTGCCAGAACCATGGTCTAAAACCTAATGTGACAAAATGCATTATCATACCTTTTGAGAAGTCAAATATCCCTGCAAATTACAACATCAGTAATAGCACACGCCTAAGAGTAGACTCAAAGGTGAGAGATCTAAGTATACAGGTAGATAGTAGCCTAAAATCTGACCACCATATGTCCACAGTGGTGAGGAAGTCTGCTATGTGGCACAAGTTTTAAGTAAAGGTATGGCATCCATATCCAAGGAAATTATAATCTCACTGTACTCAGCCCTTATTAGACAAATAATCTAGTACAATACACTATTCAGCATGTTCTTGACTAGGCACTTCCAGCAGCTGGAATGACCTCAGAGGTTCCCCACAAAGAAAATATGGGGTGCAAACAATATGTCATATGTGGATAGACTAAAAGCCCTATTGCTTTACTCTGTCTCCAACTGACTATTAAGGAGTGACCTATGCCTGACCTACAAAGCAGTCACAAATACAGTCCTGATGGTGCTGCTACATATCTGCAACTCAAACATCATCAGGTTCACCCAATCTAGAGATCTAAACTTGGTCAGTGACTCAAACAAAACATGCTAGACAGACAGATATGTGTCTCAGAGATTGCCCCTTCTTTGGAACAGGCTTTCTATTCACATTAAGCAGAGACCTTTCCTGTCCCTCTTGAAATCCAGTTTGGCTGAATGGCTGGGGAATCACAAATTCACACTTGGAGTAGTGCCTATGTCCCTTATGGACAGGGGCAATCTGTAAGACACTTATGGCATAGGCACAAACCCATGCAATCCTCTTGCTCCTTGGGGCCAAATATTGAGTAAAATCAGGTTATAATGGCTAAGGCTTGTAAGGACTCAAGCCGTTAGCCTAGTAATCACCTGTGAACCTATGAACCTATGAAGAAAGTGAGTGCAAATATTTTGAGACCTAGATTATCCTTAAAGTTGAAGAATCAGAAGAGAACTTGCACAAATGTTTTAGTGATGTAGGCTAACCTTACACATTAGGTCAATGCTGATGTAAGGCAACTATTGTGTATTGAAGGATCATCTAGTTTCAGGTGAAAGTCAAGTCATCCTTACATACTGTACTTAGTGTGACAAAAGGAGGTAATGCCAGCACAGCTAGCTGGAATTTTGTAAATAATTATATGTCATTTGTGAATATTAAACTAATTTATACAAGATGCTTATGTTACAAATGTATTAGAACTGCATGTCATGTGTATACCAAACTGCTCTGTACAGATGTTTGTGTTGAAAAGGTATTTGTAAAGTGATTGTGCTTAAAACATATCCACAGTGTGCCCTACTGGAAGAGAACACAAATGTAAATGCACTATCGTAACTGTTTAAATGTATATGTTAACAGAGGAAACTGGAGGGTTAACACCAGTCCCACAAATTTTAGAAAAATATTTGAAATTAAATTACTTTACAGGCTAGGCCATAAAGATGCTTCAGTGCAGCCAAAGACACAAAGTCTATACTAGGAAGCTTTCTGTATTGTTTTTTTTTTTTTGGGTAAACTAATTACCACTCTAAAAGCATGAAGGAATGCAATTGTTTTATGGCTTCCAGCATCTGCCAAAGTTCTGAGAAAAAGCCCTTGTCTGAATATTTTACAAGTAGATGCTAAATACAGCTAGCTTCAGCAATGGATGTTTTATATGAGAGCTAGAAGTCAGATGACCAGAAATGATGTAATTCTGCAAACCATCCCAACAGGAATACTTTAGATATTATTTTGAGAAGTCTCTTAGCGAGACAACAACAAGAACCATTCGCCACATCTGCCTTGCTCTAAGTAAGTTATTAGGGTATAGTAACTCTTTTAGATAGAGTCAGGAATATAACAAAGCTTAATTTAGATTTTGTTTTTCTTCATTTGTGTGAGCCTGTACTGCAATGTTATTTTAAATACTTCCTGTGGTTTTGAACTCTGATGTCACTGTGAATACATACTGAGCATGTTCTTGTTCTGTTATTATTATTAAATGTATTTAAACCTTTAATGGTGGCTGATCTGTGTAGAGATATTTAAGTTTTGAGAGTACTTGCATATTTATTTTGTGACACTGTGTGGGCCACTCCTAATAGCCTTGCTGTTGGTCAGACTACCATTTGTTGTTGTTGTTGTTTTTCTTTTGGCTTTTCCTGGTTAGGGGTCACCACAGCGGAACTCTGATCCGCTAATGATTGGCAGTCGATTTTTATGGTGCCAAGGTGCCAGCCAGATGCCCAACCTTCAACGAAGGCACGCCCATTCACGCATGTCTTTCGAATGCCACTCAGTAAGATTGGACACACTTTGTTAAGGGCCCTAAAGTAGCTGATAAGGAGCGACTAGTGGCAGTGGTAACTACGTTATAGTCTGGGCAGGCCCAGGTATAGCCTTTCCCAGGTGTGTGTGTGTGTGTGTGTGTGTGTGTGTGTGTGTGTGTGTGTGTGTGTGTGTGTGTGTGTGTGTGTGTGTGTAAATCACACCTCAAAGTGTGTGTGTCAGCTACTTGAGCAGTGACACAAAGCACTGGTTGGACAGAGAGGGTGCTGGATGTCTTGGCTTGGTCACTCAGCTGAAATCTGAAGTCTATAACTGTGCCAGTGGGGAGTCTTATTGGAGATTGGGAGAAACCAGCTCCAGACTGACTGTGGTCTCTGTGTCCTCAAGTGAAATTGAGGGTCCTTGATTACTGGTCCAGTGGAGAGTTATCACACTTAGTTTGCTGCGTTATACTATTTTCTGTTTGCTACTTGCACTGGAATCTGTTTCTTATATAGGGTTTGCTGTATACAGTTTTGTGATAATTTAACTACAAATGGTTGATAAACGTATAACCAAGCATCTACTGCCATGACAATCTGATGTGCACTGTACTGCAGAGCAACAATAAGAAGAACAGTGCAACATATGTCTGTTTATGAAATCCAAGTTCAGATGAGTAGTTTCTATACTTTTATGTTAAGATGATTAACTGTAATTGTCTTAAAATGATTACTTTATTGTATCTTTATGTTAAGATGATGATTTAACAGTAGCTGTCTTACCCTTTTGGTCTGGGTCATGACTGAAAATGCACCTCAGACCAGCTTACTTACCTGGTTCACAAATTAAAGCAATCAAAAAATCAATCAATCAATGTCCCCAAGACCATTAGTGTAATAGATCTGTCAAATTTACACAGCAGGTAGACAGTGTTATATAGTAAAAAAAAAAAAAAAAAAAAAGTTGAACTGTATGTTTTCATTTATACATGCACAGATTCCTGAATTTTGTAAACACAAACTCCCTGGACCAGAGAGTCAGTACAACAACTAGGGATGCAACCACACTGGATCTGGTCCTCACTAATATGGGCAAGGGCTGCACACTCCCTACTGTAATGCCTCCCCTGGTAAGGTCAGACCACAAAATGGTCTCCTTTGAAGTAAAAATGAAACCTGGACCCCCAGGTCAACCAGGAATATTCAGGAACTATTCTAAGGCTAACCTCCTGCTATTAAGTGATAACGTTACAAAATTTCAAGCCCCTATAAACCCTGAGAACACTTCTGCCTATGCAGAACTGTTCACAGAAACCCTGTACAAGCATGTTAATAGCTCCATAGAGTCAGCTGTACCCACCAGGAAGAAGTACAGAACTAACTCAAAAAACAAGCCACCCTGGTGGAATCCCAAAATCAATTGGCTGTATAACATGAGGAAGAAAATCATGGCAAAAATTAGGAGGTGCAGCATCCAGAAATTCAAAGCACTCTCATCAAATTAAACAAACAACTCAGAGGACAAATAAAGTCTACCAAAGCCAAATTTGAGGTAAGTTTGGCCTTTCAGGTCAAGGACAACCACAAAGCATTCATTAGCTATGTCTGCAACCTCAAAGGCAATACACAATTGTGTGCAGAGCTCATTGTAATTGGAGCCACCTATACTGAGCAGGAGATACAGCAAACCTCCTGGATGATAAATCCAGCTCCAACTTTACTCCACTTTCCCCCAAAACCTTCCCTCAGGAAATATCATCAAATTTAACTCCCCCTACTATCATTAGGGACCAGGTCTTTAATGCTTTCTCTAAGACCAAGAACACTGCATAAATGGGCTCAGACAATATCCCAGGATGCCTTCTAAGTAGCATGAAACATGACCTATCAGGGCCTCTAGAATTACTATTTAACTGTAGCCTCCAAACAGGCTTCATGCCTTATGAATGGAGAAAAGTGACAGTCATCCCTCTGCACAAAGGCGGACCATCTACAGACCCTGGAAACTACACTAGTCTTATATGTAAAGCCATGGAAAGAATTATCATGGAGATGACCGATAGAGATATAGTAAACCTCCAGACACTGGACCAAACCCAGTTTGGTTTCATCAAGGGCAGATCATGCCTACTCAACCTGGTGGACTTCTTTGAGAAGGTCACCAAAGTAATGGATGAGGGCAAAATCGTTCACACTGCCTACCTTGACCTGGCCAAGTCATTTGACACAATACCCCACTCAAGCATTGTTGACAAACTCAAGAGGTTAGGTATAAACCCATATGTCACTCGGTGGATAGCCAACTGGCTCAAAGACAGTACCCAGAAACTTAGAATTGGGAAGTCCACCTCTACAAAGAGGCCAGTCACAAGTGGTTTCCCTCAGGGATCAGTCCTTTGACCGGTCCTTTTTGGCATTTACTTCTCAGAAGTCAAGGCCAATGTCAGTGGTCTGTGGCTGACTAAATTTGCAGATGATTGCAAATTAGGAGCTGTCTTTGAATCTTGCACTGACACAAATGTTCTCCAGGAGGGGCTGACATAGACAAATAACTGGTGTCAAAGCCATGGACTAAACTAAATGCCAAGAAATACATAATAGTATCCTTTGGGAAGTCATCCATCCCTTGTAACTATCATATTGACAACACACCCCTTCGAGTAGACCCAGTAGTTAGGGACTTAGGGACACACGTAGATAGTAATCTAGTATTTGATCATCACATGTCTACAGTGGTGAGGAAATCATTCTGTGTTACACAACTTATAAACAAAGGTATGACATCTAAGTCCAAGGAAGTCATTGTTCCACTGTATTTGGCATTCATCAGACCTATCACTGAGTACAATGCTCCCTTTGGTATGTACCTAACCAGGCATATCCAACAACTGGAATGTCCACAGAGGTTCCTCACTAAAAGAATACAGGGCGCAAGTAATATGTCCTATGCAGACCACCTCAAGGCCCTGTCCCTGTATTCTGTCTCCTACAGCCCTTTGAGGGGAGATCTATACCTGGCATACAGGGTATTGTCAGACCCCATTCTGATGGACCTCCTACATATCCACAAAACAAACAGTAGCAGAATTACCTGTTCTAAAGACTTAAACCTTGCCTGTGATATAATTAGGACCTGCTGGAGAGATAAGTATGTATCCCAGAGACTACCCCATCTATGGAACAGGCTCCCTATCTATGTGAAGCAGAGTTCCTCCCTAACCCAATTCAAGTGCAATTTGGACAATTGGATAGGAAACAGGAAATTCATCCATGGTTTTGCACCTATGTCTCTAATGCAAACAGATAACCTGTACATGGTTTCATCTCCCAGGCCCATGCTTACACTTATCAAAGGTATCAGAACTTGTCAGAGATTTGGGATGCATGGCTAGGCTTAAAAAGGCCCTTGTGGTCATTAGCCTAGAAAACAACTATGAACCTATTCAACAGTACAATTCTAGAACTGTCCTTATCATACATTTATACCATGCATGTTGTACCATATATGTATCAATATGACTTACTTGCAAACGTTTAACCTAGCAAATCAACCAAATACTCAATCAAACCTGATAAATCATTCCATAGCTTTTTCAGTTTTTTACTTGTTGTCTGAAATCTCATCAGATATAATTCGCAGAAGCAGTCTGAATGGAGAGATGAAAAGTCATCAAGCAAAGGAGACTAGTAGTGTTGAAACTGAATTCATCCTCAAGTCTTGGTGAGTACCTTCACAAGGTGGACCCCGTTTTCACAAAATCTTACCAAGGTGACACTAATATATAGACTGTAGTTAGATAGCATATATCATGGCTAGAAGTAAGTCAAAAACAAAAAAAAGATAGCTGGGTGCACAAGACCCAGGACAAAAAGTGCCCAATCCTGGTAGGCGCACTGGTGCCAGGACTGGAAAAGATGACAGTGTAGAATCCTCAAAACATGAAAACAGTACTACAATGGGGCCAGGCCAGGCCCAGGGGGAGGATGGCCCCCCTTTTGTAGAAGGAAGTAGTAGTCCACAAAAATCACAAAAACTGATAGGCCAAAGAAGAGCCATAAAGACGATAAAGTGGACTATTGAGGATAAGAAAGAAATTTTGTATTGTTACTACTATGTAAAAAGCCCAGAATTTCCAGACACAATATACAAAACCATTAGGAGAGAAATTAGAGGAAAGAAAAATACTTCTGCAAGAAAAATTGTCAGAAGCTTCGAAAAATAATTTGTGTTCATTAATACAACAGATTTGTGAAAAACAGTATATAGATCAAGAAACCTTGCTATGTTTGGGGGAAAAAGCATCTGAGGAAGTGCGAAAATATAAACAACAAAACCAAGAGATATTTGAAAATTACAAAAAAGAAATATGGACATGGGAAAGAATGCGAGATTTGATATGATGCAATATTTATGCAAATGAGAAAGCCAAATTAATTAATGTAAAGCAAGTAGCCCCAAATATATTTGAAGAGAAATACAGGCAAAGGCATCCAGTTATGGAAAGTCCACAATAAAAAAATAATATCACAAAGATGGAACGTAGAAAAGAAGATCAGTAAAGTAAAAGTTAAAAAAATAGAAGTTGAAGTTATGGAGTGCCTGTGAAGTAAAGGATTTGATGTAGAAGGTTCCCCTCAGATTACATCACACCAGGATGGAGTGAGTCCCCAAAGCAGGGAGAAACAGGAAGATCAATAGACATCTGAAGAAGAAATATGGCATGGGAAAGAAAAAGAGATTTAATATGGTGTAATATCCATGCAAAGGAGAAAGCAAAACTAACCAATAGAAAAAGAGCAACACCAAATATATTTGAAGAGAAATACAGACAAAGGAATCTGGATATGTAAAACTTTACAATACAAAAAATAAGAAGACAAAGAGGAAAAGTAGAAAGGAAGATTATTAATGGAGAAGTTAAAGAAATAAAAACTGAGGTTATGGAGCAGCTGCAAAGAGAAGATTCAGTGTAGAAAATTTAATTCAGAAAGCACCACAACAGGATAGAGTAATGGATATCCAAATTAAGGGGAAACCAGAGGAACAGGAAGCAAGTGGTAGGTGCCATATGAAGATAATTTGGAGCCTACCACAGGACACCAGTATAAATGTTCACTTGAAGCTAGACAGCAAGAAACGGAACAGGAAACTGTGGAAACTCTGATGCAGTCAGTGTAGAGGAGTGATAGGCCAGTGAGTTCCCATATGACAGAGCAATGGATGGCACAGGATGAAACTGATGAGACTGTGTCACAGGAAGATGCTATAGAACCTTCTATAGAATGCCCGCAGGAATTGGAAGACAAGGGATGTGCCCTCAGTTTGGAAGAAAATGAGCTAAGAGAAGAATTGCTTGATTTAATAAACATGGACAGATATAGCAAGATCAATGAAAGAAATAGACTGTGGAAGGTTAATAAAACCCAAAAAGTCAGACGTCTGATAAAACAAATGAACACAGTAATTAGGGCTGTTCATAGAGAGCCATGAGATATAATAGAAGTAAACAGGATATATTACTGTGCAGCTAAATTAATAACTGATAAAGGTCTACCACAAGAACACAGGGCAGTGAGGGAAAGGAAGTGGAGAAATCGAATACCATAATGGACATATCCAATAGAGAAAATTATAAAGCAATTAAGACAAGAAGTGTCACTGTTAGAAGATTATAGAAGAGGGAACAGATCAACAAAACCACTAAGAAGGATAGATGTGATAAAAGCAATGTGAGTATTAGAACAGATCAGGATCTATCATGCACTATCACAAAAAACAAACTAAATATTTCAGCACAGGCAGAAAAACTTAGAAGATACAAAGATAAATATAAAGGAAAAGTGCTAAATAAGCAATTTATTGATGACCCAAAAAGTTTTTATAGAGAACTGGGAAATAAGGTAAAAGGAATTGAAAGAGCACAAAAAAAAAAGAAGAAATAGATACATTTTGGAGAAGTATTTATGAAAATCCTGTGGAGCATAACAAAGATGCAAAATGGATAGAAGAAGTAAAAGAAAGAATAAGAAGTTTAAAGGTACAGAATATGAAATGGGATGAAGTAACAGCTAGAAAGATTAAAACAAAGTTAAGAAAAGCCTCCAAATGGAAATTCCCAGGCCCAGATGCAGTACCTACCTTCTGGTTAAAAGTATTAACATCTTTGCACAAAAATTTAGCCATGAGTAAGAATTATTTATATGCGCACCCAGAACAGACACCAACCTGGCGATCAACAGGAAAAATAATGCTCATACTTAAGAGTGAACCTGCAAGCTACCCTAAAAATTATAGACCAATAACTTGCCTTCCGATGACGTATAAACTATACACAGGAATTGATGTCGATCAAGTTTATAGTCATTTAGAAAAAAACTCAATTATGGCAGTAGAACAAAAGGGCAATAAAAGAAAGTCATATGGAACAAAGGATCATTTGTTGTTAGATAAAGTCATAGTGGTGAACTGTAAAATGGGGAAGAATCTAAGTATGGCATGGATTGACTACAAAAAAGCATTTGATAGTATCCCTCATTCATGGATAAAAGAGAGCTTAAAAACTTTAAGATACACCCCACACTGATCGATTACATTACAGTGACCATAAAACAGTGGCAGACCACTTTGCAATTAAGCCATGATAAAGGACAAATTGTTATCCCAGGGATAAAAATCCAAAGGGAGATATTCTAGGGTGACTCTGTCACTGTTACTATTCTGCCTTGTTCTTAATCCATTAAGCTGTTTACTCAACAGCTTAGGCCATGGCTATAATCTGGTTCCTAGAAAATAACAAAGTGTAAAGACTTCTCACCTTCTATTTGTCGATGATTTAAAACTGTATAGCTCATCAGATGTCGAACTGAAAGCACAACTGCAAGTTGTCAAAACTTTTTCAGATGATATGAGATTGTCATTTGGTCTTGATAAATGTGCAAAAGCAACCTTTAAAGTAGGAAAACTGCAACACCAGAAAAATATCAGTTTAGGAAAAGAATGTGATATAAAAGAACTTGAGCAAGAAGGAGTGTATAAATATTTGGGAATTGATGAAGGATCAACAGTAAAACATGAACAAATGCGAATAAAACTTAGTAAGGAATACTTCAGAAGACTTAAATTAATCCTGAAAACAGCACTGACATCTAGGAACAAAATCCAAGCTATAAACCAATTTGCTCTTCCTGTCCTAACTTACAGTTTTGGAGTGATTGACTGGCCCCAAAATGTGTTGGATAGATTAAATAGGGAAACAAGAAGGATGCTTCATGCTCACCAAATGATTTATAAAAAATCAGTGCATACTAAGGTTATATATTCCCCTTTCCGAAGAAGGGAATGGGTCTCCTTGAAATGCAATTGTGTGACTCCACACATATCTGCTGATCTCACAAGACTGAAACGTAGTGAAGGTTTTGAAACATGAGGAGACTAAATCTAAGATGACTTCTCTGCTTAATCTAGCAGAAGCTTATCGGCATCAAGCAGGAATGGAAATCAAACCAGAAGTAGATAAAAATCAGGCAACAATTGAATGTGCCAAAAAACAAAAGAAAGAATATGAGGTGAAGGATCAGATGAGAAGGCAAGAAATGTTGAAAAGCATAAATATAGTTGCAAGTATAGAAAACTTCTGGAAGAACCTCATGTTGATCAGGAACAAACACAGGAATGGTTAAGGAGAGGCAAATTCAAACCAAGAGATGAAAGGTTAATAGTGGTGGCCCAAGATAGTTGACTGTGTACACATTGGTTTATAAAGTCCATTGAACATGTGGGAGAAGTAGACAAATGTAGGTTTTGTAAAACCAAATTGGAAACAGTTTCACACCTCGTTGTTGGCTGCGACATACTAATGGCAGAAGGACTGTATACTGAAAGGCATAATAATGTGGCAAGACTGTTGCACTGGGGATTGTGCAAACATTATGGTATTAAAGTGGCTGAAAAACACTGGAAACATGAGCCATAAAGCATCATAGAAAATGAGGAAGTCTACATCACTTGGGATCATTCATTACCAACAGTTCAAAAGACAGATGCTAGAAAACCAGATATAGTGGTCCAAGAAAAGAAGACAAGAGTAGCATTGATCATTGAAATCACCACACCCAGTGACTACAGTGTCTTGCATACAGAGAGACACAGAATCATAAAATATCAGGCTCTGCAGAGAGAAACAAGGGCAATGTGGAAGAAAGATACCCTAATAGCCCCAATAGTAGTAGCAGCAATGGGTCTTATAAAAAATAATTTATAATCATATTTAGATATGTTATCAGTACATGTAACTCCATATGAACTGCAGAAGGAATCATTACTGGGCACATTGCGGGTGCTGCAAAGAGCACTTCTGGCTGACATCAAAGACTAAAACAATACTAATTTCATGAAGTTTAATCATACTTTGACTTAGGAATGGGGTCCATTCCTGTCATGATATTAGAAACCCAAAAGACTTGGAGAAATTAAAAAAGCAGTCTTGTATTTTAGAAGTATTGTTCTATATTTCATTACCACTTTATTGACTGTATATTCAACCACATCTAGTTTTAATTAATAATTCCAGAAATGTATCGTATCTCCACTGTTTTCTCTTGTTTATACCCGTTTATGATCTCACTGACCCTGCTTTCCTTGTTATTTCACCCTGTAGAATTATTATCTCTGAGTGGCTCTGTTAAATTCTTTCAGATGTAAGTAATAGATGTATATATTATATTTATGAATTAGTTGATCAATATATGACCGACAACCTGAATACAGAAGCCATTCCATTCAGGACATGATATACATACTCCATATCTTAAGCAATCTCCTTACCCTCTACACAGATATAAACTACACTTGTAGTTATCTGCTCATAACAATATTAAGTGGCAATTCTTTTAAGTCCCTAAGCTGTCCTCAGCCCTCACTCATATTATCATAGTACAAACTTTAATAAACCCTACAGAACCTTTACAGCCACAGACGCCTAGTATAAATGACCTCATAGTCAATATGCACCAAATACTCTAGGTGCTTGACTCAGTTTGTTAATAGAGGCTGAATATCAGAATAACTATTCAAATGAAAATGCAGAATATTTTACTCCCATACCCCCCTTTTCTAAAATAACTCATGCTAAATATCCTATCACCTTCCAAGAGTTGCCATTCAGCCTAGATAAAATAAACCTGCCACTTTGTTTATAACATTTGCTTCTACTACAGTTGAAGCAGCAGAAGTTACAAATATCTTACAATTTATAACATCTGAAATTGCTGTTAGGGGGGATTCAGAACAACACTAAAAACCATTGTCCTATTCATAACTGTCCAGTATTTTATAAGGAATGTCTTCTGCAGTCTGTTTCTGTACCTGTATCTCTTCCAGCCATTTGCAACTTTCAGTTATTACATTGCATGGACAAGACCATCATTCATTATTCACAGGGAGTGTTCTTTTCATATTTAATTTGCAGTGATGGAATGTCCAGGCACCTCATTTACATAATATAGCATAACCAGGTTAACACAAAGTGTTCTTAAAATCAGACAACGCATCAACACATGCTCATTAAGGACTAAAAAAAAGGTCACTCATTTTCACCAATCTGTTCACTTATAGGGGAGCTATATCAGTTGCTATTCTCAGGGACAAATATGTGATACCTTGTAGCCATATACCCTCTATAAAAATTGTGTTCCAGAAGGCTCCTCTCTACAACACTGATAAACTATGCATGTCCCGATTACTGAACTCAGATTGCATGCCCTGATTATCAAAATCAGATTGCATGCCTTGATTACTGAACTCAGATTGCATGCCCTGATTACCAAAATCAGATTGCATGCCTTGATTACTGAACTTAGATTGCATGCCCTGATTACTGAACTCAGATTGCATGCCCTGATTACCAAAATCAGATTGCATGCCTTGATTACTGAACTCAGATTGCATGCCCTGATTACCAAAATCAGATTGCATGCCTTGATTACTGAACTTAGATTGCATGCCCTGATTACTGAACTCAGATTGCATGCCCTGATTACCAAAATCAGATTGCATGCCTTGATTACTGAACTTAGATTGCATGCCCTGATTACTGAACTCAGATTGCATGCCCTGATTACCAAAATCAGATTGCATGCCTTGATTACTGAACTCAGATTGCATGCCCTGATTATTGAACTCAGATTGCATGCCCTGATTACCAAAATCAGATTGCATGCCTTGATTACTGAACTCAGATATCCATTTCCTTGAAAACTGCACTAAGAAGCTTCATACTTCTTCTGGGATGGAAGGGCACCACAGGCTCAAATAGCCAACTTACACTGCCTAAAAACTGCAATATGAATTTATCTTAAACAACAAATCTCAGCCTAGGTCTCCCACTCATGGCCAAAGGGGTACAACATGTTTCCATATTCAGTATATCTGAAATGAAAAGATTAATCAACTTGCATGCATCCCTATACAGGACTGCCAAAGGACAGAACCCGTATTACTGGCTTACTTACTGGACATTCACTATTCCACCATCATTCAACATCAACACCAATCCCTAGCAATGTCTTTTGGCTTTTCCTGGTTAGGGGTCACCACAGCAGATCACCGGTCCACAGTTTGATTGGCAGTGGTGTTTTTACAGTGTTGAGTTGCCAGCCCATGCCCAATCTTGTTTATTTATTTATTTTGATTTATTTTATTTTACATTTGTTGACTAGGATAGTCCGACTGGATACATGTCCATTTTCAGCAGAGGCCAGGGGAGAAAAGCTCTGAAGGAAGTTACACAAGCATCTTAACGAAGCACACGTTTATCACAAGTTACAAAGTCTGTTGATGAGTATTAGTTATACATGGACTCAAACATATTATATAGCTTAATAAAAATAGCACAAGACATTTGAGTTACAAAACTAGTATTGGTATACAAGAGAAGCTAAACATTTAGTCAGGCTTGGAGCATGGACATAACCACTGAGACATGAAATACTGCTTGAGACATTTCTTGAATCGAGATAAAGATGTTTCTAGGGTAAGGTCAGCAGGTAGAGAGTTACAAATTTTGCCAACATAATTGGCAAAGAGGGTGTCCCCGGCTGAGTTGTTGGGTTTGATAGTTTGTACTACCATTCTATTAGATGAGCGTAGTGGTCTGAGGTTAAGGTGGGGATAGATGATGTCTTTTAGTGCCAGAGTATTATCAGGTTGTTTGTGTACTTTATGAACCAATATAAGTTGGTTATACTGAAACAGTCCGGGTAGCTCTAGCCATCCAAGATTACTTAGGTTTATACAGTGATGTGTTCTATAGGGCAGGCCAGTGGCAAATCTAACTATGTGATTGTAGTAGCTAGAGAGTTTGTTAAGTTCAGTTTTATTTAAGTTGGTAAGTACAGGGGAGGCATGGCATAGGGTAGAGAGTAGATTGGAGTGGGCAATGGCAGTTCTGGTAGATGAGGTTAGGAATGGCTATATCCTATACAGTGACCCAAGTTTTTTGTTAACAGTTTTGACAGTTTTGTTGATGTGCACATCAAATTTAAGATTGTTGTCGGCAATAACTCCTAATAGTTTTGTGTGGAGATCTGGGGCGATTATGGTATAATTATTGGACATAATGGTAAAGGATAACAGTGGGGACCTTTGCATGGGGGGGGGGAGTAGGAGTTTTGTTTTGCTGGGATTCAAAATCAGGCAGCGGTTAGCAAGCCAGTTTTCAACTCGGTTAAAAGAACTCTGGGTTATTGACTGCAGCTCTAGTTGGGAGGTGGCAGTGCAGATCAATGTGGAGTCATCCGTGTATTGAATGCAATTAACCTTTGGTATGACAGTGTGAAGGTCATTGATAAATATGGAAAACAGAAGAGGTCCCAGAATAGATCCCTAGGGGACACCTAGGGTGTTAGGCAGGAGGTTAGATAGTTTGTTATGCCATAGAACAGCTTGTTGCCTATTATCCAGATACGATTGAAACCATTGGAGTGAGTGACTGCCCAGAGAAATTGTTTTCAGGGTGTTGATAACTAGATGGTGGTTGACCATATCAAAAGCCTTTGATAGATCCAAGAAGAGGGCAGAGGATAATTTGCTATTGTTCCTGTTATGGCTTATAGTATTGGAGAAGGAGAGTAGGGCAGTGGTGGTACTATGATGTGGCCTGAAGCCATGCTGAGAGTTGGCCAGTAGATTGTTATGAATTAGATAGTACAGTATTTGTTTTTGGATGCATTTTTCCATAATTTTAGCAAGTGGTGACAAGATAGCTATGGGACTAAAATTGGACAACTCAGTAGAGCTACCACCTTTATGGAGGGGTATGACATGAGATATTTTCCAGATAGGGGGTACTTTTGCTTCAGATATGGAGCGATTTATTAGAATGGAAATAGGGTACGCTATGGAATCTGCAGCTTTTTGCAAGTATTCAGGAGGGAGTAGATCAGCAGCTAAGGTAGTGGGTTTTAAATATTTTATTAGGAAACGAATGAAGGATGTAAGGACTGGATGGAAGCTAAAGGTGGATTGGAAGTTGGGAATGGTTACCTGTGTGTTAGAGGAGTTAATTGGCTAGCTAGGGCTTGGATAGTCTCGGTAAAGAAACTATTGAAGGTGTTAGCGACATTCTCTGGTGATTTATCAGTAGAGGCTGAAGGAGGTGGGGTAGTGGTTTGACCTGGGCGCAATAGTTTATTTAATCCTGCCCAGAGCTTTTGTGGATTATTTTGGTTTCTCTGTTGGAGGTGGAAGTAGTAGTTTTTTTTGTCCAGTAAAGTGGATGTTTTTGTCTCATTCCTTAATTGCCTAAATTTAATTTGGTCTAGAGGTGCATAGCATGCCATGTATCCCATGCCTTATTTATGAGTTTGATTTTAGATCTGGTCTCTTTAGAGAGCCATGGTGTGATTTTTGTTTTGGTCCTAGTAGAGCAGGCAGGAGAATGAGAATTGAGGATGGTGAGGAATTTATTGTTAAAGTAGGCAACAGCCTCTTCAAGGGGCAAATTTTTTAGGACCGACCATTTACATGATTTGAGTTCCTCTTGAAACCTGATAGGACTAAAGTTCTTATTATTTCTTACTGTTATATATGAGGGCTGGGGCTGGTTATTGGTTTTATGTTTGCAATTAAAGGTGAGAAAGTGATCACTGAGGTCATCAGGGATGGTTCATGAAGTACACATTTGGGAATGGCTATTGATTAGTGTCCAGTCTAGTATACTCTCTTTGTGATTAAGTTTTCCTATCCTGATGGGGGTGGATATGACCTGTGAAAACTCGTATAGGTTTACATGTGTGGTAGAAGATTGTGAGGAGCAGGTGTTCCAGTCTATATTAAAATCTCCAAGTACTATGGTTTCTTGTGGATAGTTATTTGCTAACCAGTAGAGGATATCTTACAAGGTGTTGGTATTATTCCCTGGGGGAATATATATGCAGACAATATTTATACATTTATTTTTATTAATCTGGAGTTTAGTAGAAAGTATTTCTACTTTGTTGACCTGAGGTGGTTGTATAGGATCTATTTTAACATTTAGTGTAGATTTAAAGAGTACAGCTATCCCACCTCCCTTCCTAGTGGTCCTGTCAAGTCTGAGTATATTATACCCAGGTGGTAGAACTTCATTATCTAAAGTTCCTGGCTTTAGCCAGGTTTCAGTTAGACACAGTATTTTAGGGGAATGGATTTCTAGGAGGGCATGTAAGTTATGAATTTTGTTATTTACGCTTCTGATATTTAGATGGCAGATCAGAAGGGAGTTGGGGGATGTATTGATAGATAGCATTTTGATAGGGTTATCAACATCTGAGGTAGAGCTATCTGGAGTGATAGGGCCAGGGTTTGGGTGGAAATCTCCATCCTTTGTGAGGTTGTAGTGTAAGTTCATGGTAAGCTTCATAAATTTGTTTATAAGCTTTTGATACTGTTTAGATTTTGAGCTGATGCATCTAGGCTTAATAGGCTGATGGTAAATAGAGTTCAAGGAGTTGGGTATGGGACAAATTAGGGGGTATCCTGCCATATTTGACACAGTCGGGGTGGTTTGACTTTTTGGATAGTGAAATCCTAACTAGTATAGATTTTCATAAGTGGAGATGAGATATAGAATTAATAAAAAGCATAGTAGGGAGAGTAGTGGCAGTGTTTTAAGTGGTGGCATGGTTGGAGGCAGAGATAGAATATTAATTATAGAGTCACCAGGGTTCTGCAAATGGATGGTAAATGCTAGGGGTGTGAGGGTTGGGTTAAGAAGTGGAGTACAAAGCTGTTTGTTTCAGGTAGGAGGTTAGGTGTAAAATGCTGATTGGTTCAGATAGGAGGTGTGTGGTTTAGGGGGTATAAATCTGGCACTAGTGGGGGCGGGTGAGAATTGGGGGCAGTGAGGGGAGCATAGCAGGGCTAAACTAGATACAAGGATCTTAGAGCCTGCACTTATCAGTAAGTATGCTAGGATTTTTAGTCAGGGTTTAAGTAGGCTTTTTAGTTTAATTTTTACTGCCTAAAGCGTACTTTTGTTCAATGTAGTAGCACTTTTCCTGTTTTCTTTCCATTTAGTTCAAAATATAAGGGAAAGGCTTATTGAGCCATTCAGTACACCTTTTAGGGATAAATGGTTTGATATTAGCCAGATTTTTATATTTTTAGGGGTAGGTCCATTAATACCTAATAATGATTTAGACCAAGGGCAGCAGCTGTGGTATAACAGAGAGAAATAGTAGATAATAACCTTGGCGGTCAGTTTGGACGAGGGGAGGTTCTGAACAGGTTTTCAGCTTAAGTGTCCACTGGGTAGCGTCCTTCTATGGAACAATCTTCACAAAAGGCACACACATACACACACACACACACTCACACACACACACACACACACACACACACACACACACACACACACACACACACACACACACACACACACCTACCTGCATATTTTTAAAACTCCCTCGACTGCAGGGAGGATCAACACCAATCCATATTTTTCCCATTTTTTTCTGGATGAGGTTGGGGTGTTGGGTCAACTGTCACCACTCTTTTTGAGTCAGTGTCACTCGCCTACCTTCTTCAACAGTCATCCTTGATAATATCAGGTTTTCTCTCACACAAGCTACTCATAACTTTTTCCATTTTCTTGCCTGTTGTCTGATATATCATCAGATATAATTCACAGAAGCAGTCCCTTTGACACAGCAAACATAGTACTGTAAAAGTTTATAGTCTTCTATATTTTGTTAGTACTTTACTGACTGCATATTCACCTGCATCCACATCCACCCATCTCCTGACTGGATGCCCTCATTTCTTCTTGCCTTCTTCCTGTTTCTCCCAAATCTTATTCTACTTTCCTGCACATGTGCATGAACCACTCTAGTCTGTTGTCCTTCAGCTTCTCTGCAACTAAAGCTACTTTGACTTCTGCTCTGATGTCTTCATTTCTTTGTTTGTGTCACGGCGTGCATCTTACCAACCCTCCTCAGGCAATTCATCTTCATCACCTCTAGTTTCCTCAAGTGCCCTGCCTTCACTGTCCACGTTTGTGTGCCACACATAAGTACTAACCACACCACTGATTTGGGCATCTTACTTTTTAGCTTTTTTGGCATATCTCTATCACACACTACCCCCAACACTCCGTGCCATTTGGTTTAAGCATCTCTGATTCTAGCTTTGACCTCCACATTAAGACTTTCCATCTCTTCAACTACCCCTCCCAGATATGGGAACCTGTTAACCGTTCCACTATTTTCCCTTCTATATCTTCCATGTATTCCCACTACACACCAATAAACATACACGGATACCACATTCTGAAATGTAAGTTGCCTCTGAGTAATTACAGTATCTAGAGTGGAAAAAGCAGTTATAGCATCTAATGTTAGATAATATCACTCAGCAGCATATGGAGAAGACAGATTCAGCATTGCTGGTGCACTTTAAAAGAAAACCAGCAATTCATATGCTTCCGTATTACATATCAACATACAAGATATTGTTATTTAAAGAATAGATATTTAACAGACTAATATAACAGTTTGGGACTGAAATCAGAACACAGAAAGTTGATTTCGGTCCACTGACAAAATACTGTCAAAACCCTGAAGTACCTAGATAAGGGAAAAAAAAAGAATGTTGTCAGGGCTGCCTTACAGAGATATTGTCACTATTCGCTGTTTGTTTTTTATTATAAAACGTTAAATCATCCAATTTGCTGTTTTGTTAGTTCAACCTATGTGAGTATTCCCAGCAGCATTTTGGGTTCTTCTGAACTGTTATTGAAAACCACTTATCACAATACTCCAAATATGGAGCAGTCTATTAAAATTGAAAACAACAACCACTAAAGGAATGTTTTGCAGGGATCAAGCCCCACATAACAATCTCCATTAGGAGGGTTGCATCTCACACCCCTTGCAGCACTTTTGTGTGCCTATGTGTGCTAATTCTGTGGTCACAAAACAATAGAGAAAGGAAAAAGTCATCACTATGAAAAAATAATCACTCTCTGCCCTCAGTAATCATTCAACCCCCCTCCAACACCAAATACTTAGTGCAGACACACTAAAGAAACACCACATCCCACCAAAGAAGCATTATGAAGAAAGAACTATTGTGAAAGAATGGGCTTCCAGTGACTGTAACTAAACAAAGCTGCACTTAATTAACAGAGCCACATTACCACGGAATACAGCTATTTAAAGAATCCATAGAAAAACTTCAAAATGTTAGTAAGTAACCAGTTAAGAAGTGCATGGCAAAACATCAGAAAGTAAGTAACCATTTAAAGAGTGCATGGCAAAACTTTAGAATGTTACCAAGTACCCATTTAGAGTACATGGCAAAATTTCAGAATGTGGAATAAAACAGGATACAACAGAAAGGACTGGTAGAACACCAACAAAAATAAAAAAACCTCAAGAACATCAGTCAGCACAACAGACTAAAATCAAATACCAAGTTATTGTAAAAATTAAGATAAGTGCATTTGCACCAAAACAAGGTGCTTCCACAGATCTATACAAAACAATTAACACATCACTTAAATATAAAAAAAATCAAATTTACCCGGTAAGGGCACATGAATTGAGGAAAGGCTTTAAAGGGACATGTTCATTAAGTCCCTCGCCTTTATCCACTTGCAACTCAAATATCCATTTAACTTCAAGACATTCTGTTCTAGTCCTAATATCAACACCCCTTATCCCAGTACTGAACAATTCTAAGACTAAAAATGTAAAACAATGTTCACTTCCAGCACCTAAAATATGTTTATACGATGCATTCTTGGTATCACATCTGTTAATGTCATATACATGTTCTCGTACACGATCTCTCAAAGTATGATTAGTTTTTCCAACATTGTAACATCCGCATACAGAGCAAATAGTTAAATAAGTCAAGTCATGACTTCTACAGTCAGCATAAAATTTAAACCAATACACGTGTTTAATATCTGGCTGTATAAATTCATCACGAATACTCATATATTTACACATAGTACAGGACCTACAAGGATGAGTGCCAAGCCTATCAGAGACAGACACTAATTTCAGAATGTTAGTAAGTAACCATTTAAAGAGTGCTTGACAACATTTCAGAATGTAAGTAAGTAAGTAACCATTTAAATACTTGTTAAAACTCCAGAATGTGAGTAAGTAACCATTGAAAGAGTGCATGACAAAGCTTCAGAATGTAAGTAATCATTTAAGGAGGGCGTGACAAAACTTCAGGATGTAAATACTCACCTTCTCAACTTTCCCAATATCCCCAACTCATTATCTGTAGATGTGGTCACTATGTATAAGGAAGAAGAGACCTAGACTGACATTCTAATATTAAAAGTGATTCAGTATTCGGCTAGATCTCTTACAGTACAATGGACTGTTGGTTTCTTAAAAACACAGCCTTTTGGGTGTGGTAAGGTGAGAAATCCATGTGTTTCCTTCAGTTTAATTTCTCCAAGTATTTTGAGTTTCTAATACAATGGGGGGGTGGGCCCCATTCCTAAGTCAGGGTACTATTAGAGTTTATGAAATTAGTATTGTTTCAGTCTTTTATATCAGCCAAGAATGCTCTTCTGAGCACCCACAATGTGCCTAGAATTGCCTCCTTCTATAGTTCATATGTGGTTATAAGTATCGGTAGCATATTTAGGTATTATGCTCTGTAAATTATCAGTTAACTATTTTACTGCCAAATGCTTCTAAGGTACAGAGGGATAAAGCCCTGTCTGTGTGACCTAAATAACTGAGATTCAACCTCCATCTGAGAAACATAAAAGCGAGTGGCTAACGTGAGCTCACCTATCTAGTGGTGGTGGTGGTGGAAAGGGAAGCTTGAGCTGTTGCAATACCAGTACTGACCCCCAGATTATTATAGCATGGCAGCATGAAAGGCTAAGGATTAGCACCTACCATGCAGTACTTATGTACTGTAGCCAGAACAGGCACGTGTACACAAATGTTCATGTTTTGATGGACCAACACAGGTATCAACATACGCTGACCAGTCAAAGGCAAAATATAGCCAAATGCTAAACAGTCAATAATATTACAAAAATATGTTCTACTTATTTTATTTGAAACACAACTGGGACTGAAAGTAACTATGGAATTATGAAATCCACTGACACATTCAACTAAAGACAATAAGTGGGAGAACCTATAGGTTGGGTGAGATCTTTATTGAAGCATCAATGTGCCATTTCATCAAGCTTCAGTAGTGATCCTAAGCAGTCAAATTCCCTTCCATGAAACCTTAAAAAATACAAACTTAAAAGTATTTTTTGTGGAGAGGGCAAGCCCCCTGCACCTTCTATCTGGGGCAGGCTGTACCTCTGTATCCTCACATATCTAAAGATACTACTCTGAGACTGTATAACAGAGGAGGAGACCGCCATTTTTCTTATCACCACTGTCACCTCATTATGGTACATAAAACAACAAACATCTGTACTTCAAGAACGAACTGTATAAACAATCACATTCTCTCCTTAAACATCACTGCTCACTTAGCCAACAGTGTGACTATGACATCGCTTCATAGTCTTTAACCAAACTCTGAAGAATCAAAGCTGCAGTGACATTTGTATGAAAAACTGAGCTTCCAATGAAATGTATTTGGCTACAGTAAATGACTCCTGTTGTGTGAAGGTGGTACATCATCTTCATGCGCAAAATTACGCAAAGATTGTGCCATTGCCAGAAGGCAGACTTGCGACACTAAGACAACAGAAGCAACAAAGAAGGACTTTTTTCACAACACCCAAAATGCAAGATATCAGTGATTTACTCTGGAATCCTTTAATTTTCACTTTCATTGTGAAGCTCACCTACCCATTTAGCTGCTAAAGAACAACATTTTGTAGATAAAGTACACAAACATAAGCACATATTGGACCAAATTCCAAAATACTTGCTCTTGGTGTATGTGACTTAACCCAGTGTGTTACATCAGAGTAAGTCACCTACACCAAGAACAAGGCTTTTGGAATCTGGTCCCTGGTGTAAACATGCTTTATAGATAGTCCTTACATTGGACTGTCACTTACACCAAATCCAGGTTTTCGTTTCACATAAAATAAGCATTTGCAACATAACAGTTTTAAGGATCCTCAGTGTTATGTTTGGTGGTGTAATTATTGGCTGCAGATCTGTTCTAAAATGCAAGTGAAGCTAATAGTATAAAATGTAGATTCTCAATCTGTCTTCAATGTTTTCTGCCACACACTCCCATCCTAAACCGATAACATTGGTTTATTCAATCTTCTTTTGTGAAATCCTCCTTCATCTTCTTCTTCATCTTCTCCTTCTTTTCCCTCCTGGTTCAAGTCAATAGTAGTTATTGATGATCATCATTTGATCACTGCTACATTAGCCTTAGCTACATGAGTTATATCCAGCACAGGATATACCATTTGGCCACCTCCCAAAGCTTAAGGACACCTTCCACATGCTCAGAGCATTGACAGCTCAAAGAGAGCTGTAGAAACTCAGCATTCTCAGTGCCAAGTCCTTCAGAGCTTTCCCACTGCCAAAGAGTGCTCCTTTTGTGGGCTTTCCAGGACTGTTGGTTGACTATCATTTCTCCATTGCTGGGCAGATAAGTTTCCTTAGAGGAAAAACTTCCACATTTTATTTTATGGTTTTTTTTTTTTGTTTTGTTTTTGTGAACATCACTATTTTTTTGATACTTAGCCCTTTCAACTGACTGCCGCTGCTGTTGTCAGTGATACCCATACTTCAGGATTTATTACAGGATTTCCCATGGAACAACTTACCAATTCCTCAGTACTTCTTCCTCCAACCACAAAAAAAAAAATTCCAGACATTCTTTGCCCCTTTAGCAAGCTATGAATTTGTCTCAGCCACAGATTGGTGGCTCTGCTGTGGCCATTTCAGGCTTCTCAGACAACTCATTTACTTGGTTTCTTCTGGTGCCATCCCTTCAGCTACCACGGCCCAGTGATTAGACACATCCTCTGCGGCTGTTGACATGTCCTTAGTGGGCATGTGAGAACCACTAATGTCAGACTTCTAGGAAGGAACAGGGAATGCCTAGCTGGACTGGGATGCTTGTTCCCAGGACTGATGTAGCTGACAGGAGTTAATCGGCTTCTATGGAATTTCCAGTTAAGAAGAAGCAGACAGTTAAACATTTATCTTCATCTATCTCAGTTACTTTAGACAGGAATGATTTACTGGGAATAGTGCAGGGCTTAGTTCAGGCTGTTGACCCCTCTGATTCTCATTCTATCGCTAAAAGAAAAAATAATTCTTCATTTTCTGAATATCCCCATATAATAAATAGGGAGATAATTTTGAGGGAATAACATCTGTTTTTTTTCTCATCAAGAGATTGATCCTGATTCTGAGCAGAGTGCTTCTTTTGAGGGTCCATTGAAAGATTTTTCTTTTTCTGAAACCATATTCAGTTTGAAACAATTGTCTCAGTGGGTACATAATTACATTCTAGTGTCTTTAAATATATATATATATATATATATGTTATGATTTATTACAGCTGGAATTTCCTGAACCCACTCCTGTTCCTCCTGTACTTCCAACTTTGGAGGACTTTTTTTTTACTACAGCCTGTAACATGCCTGACAGCCAGCCTGCATCCCATAAGAAGGCAGAAGGGTTGTATAAGGATTCGCCATCTTACAATTGTTTATTTTCTAATCCCAGATCTGATCCTCCCCCTCTAATAAGCATGGGGAAAGCCTTTGGCAGATTTGGGAGCAAAGTGTATTCTTCTGACACACTTATTTTTAGAATTCTTAATTGTCAAACTCAAAAAGAGAAATCTGTGCTCTATCTATCTATATATATATATATATATATATATATATATATATATATATATATAAGGAATGTTTCTGATGCTTTTCATTATACTCATCTAGGATTGCTTGTTTGTTTGTTTCAATAAAGGATATTCCATTTTTAACTGAACTGTGGTCTACCTACTATTTTCTATTTGATTATTTTGTAGCTTGTATTTTAAAGTTATATTTTACAGTTTGATTTTTATTAAGTGAACTAAGTGCATAACCTAATTTAGGAAGTAAACATCACACCCTCCACACTGCGAAGTTTCTTCTTTTTTTTTTTCAAATAACATCTTTATTAAATGTTCACACATGACCTAGGCAAACTTACACTTATACAAATGAAAAACAAACAACATGACACCACTTTAGTTGCAAACATTATACATCACAGGCACCATTGAAACAACTGTAGTTGCAAACATTATACATCACTTATAATCTATTCAGTCACTGTCAGTTAAGCATTATAAAGCTCATTCAAATCCTGCCTATTAAACCTCGTTCCTGCTCTGCATATATTGTTTCCAGCTACCTCTTTCTTGCCCATCACACCTCCAACACTTGCTATCCACCTGAGGAAAAAATCTTTTTACTCTACTTGGGGTATACAAAATACCTGTGTAAACACTTCCAGGCAAAGATCCTAAACCTTTTAGACTTTGTTGCATATTTGGGAGATATATGTATATCCTCGCTTTGTCTCTTTGTGAATTATTTATCCAATCTCTCTTCCTAATCCTTTCTAAGCTCTTCTGATTGATTCTTATAGGTATCATGCAGTATTTTATATGCTTTACTAATTATTCCTTTTTTAACAGCAGCTTCTATACTATATTCTATTAAAAAGTCTTCAAGTGCTGGTCTTTCATTCAGAAGCCCCCTATTTCTTTCTCTTTGGCTATACTCTGATATCAATCATTGATAGGGAAGGCAATCTCTAACCTGCAGTCCAAATAAATTCTTGGCCTCTTCCCTTTCTATTACCTTTCCCTTTCAAGTTATTTGCTCCCAATACCTTGGTTCCTTTGCCAGTTTTCTCCAATAAATTCCAGCCCCCCTCTTGCCTATTATCTGTATCCCTGACCACAGTCATCCCTATCAGCAAAATCTCTTTTCTCCATTCTTGTGCTGGTTTAGTTCTTAGAATACTCCCTGCTATTTTATGAATATAATGCTCTGTATGATTTTTGTTGTTCTGTTAATAGATGGCATCCAAAATCCCAATCTCTCCGTATTTATTGAGCTTCCTCCTTGTGTCATCAGCATTCCTTTCCACTTTGAATTATAGTTTTCTGCTTGTGCTATGTACAAGAGCCTTACCTGTGTTGCTGTAAAATATCCCCTCAAATTGGGTAATCCTAGTCTGCCTTGTTCTATTGGAAGAATCAGTTTATCCCACTTGACCCTTGCTGTCTTTCCTTCCCAGATAAAATCCTTCAACTCTTTTTTAATTGCTATCCACAGCTTCCCATCTGGTTGATAAAAATATGCCTGACTATTTTTTTAAGACTAAAGGGACTAAAAATATTTTAATGGCTTGCATCTTAGTATCCATTTCCATATAACAAAGCTTCCAGTTTCTCAATTTTATATTATCTTCTGTTCAGTCTCTTCCCCCATATCCTTAGCTGCCACAACAGAGTAATTTCTAGTCCATATAGCCAAATACGTCATTTTATCATGTCCCCATAAATATGGATATTGTCTTTGTTTTAGCTTCATTAATTTTGTATATCAAGAAGATTTTAACCTGTCTTAAAATGTTCCACAGCACTGTAATGTCCCTTTCTGGTTTTGTCATGTATAAAATAATGTCATCTGCAAATAGAGCCAGCTTTTCTTAACTACCATACCAATTATATCCTTGAATTTCTGAATCCCTTATTTTCTTTCCCAATGGTTCTAAATATAATACAAACAACAAAGGGGAAAGTGGACAACCCTGCCTGGTTCCTCTACTCAAGCAGAAATTATCAGAGAGGACCCTACCCACCTTAATTAGCACCTCAGATCCCTCATATATTCTTCTAATCAACCTTATAACTGTATCAGGGAAAGCAAATGCTTCCATTCACCTGTTCATGAAGTCCCAGTCTACTCTGTCAAATGCTTTCTCTGCATCAAGACCCACCAATAACAGTGGTAGTTTATTACATTCTTCTTCCCTCTGGATCATCAGGGTTCTGTTAATATTGTCAAGTGGTTGCCTCCCCTCCACAAAACTACACTGATCCATATCTATCAATTTTGGTATCACTTTTGCCATTCATTTAGCCATTATAGACATAAGCACTTTATAATCATGGTTTAGTATTGAAAAAGGCCTGTATGAAGTGGAATCCAATGGATCTTTACCCTCTTTAGGTATTACACCTACCACCGCTTTCTTCCAGGATGCTGGTACTTCTCCTCCTCTTAAAATACTGTTAAACAAAACCTTCCAGATTGTTATCAGTTTTTACCTCCTAACTTGCAAACTTCCACAGGAATACCATCTATTCCTGGAGACTTTCCTGTAGATTGGTTATACATATTCATTTTTATCTCATCCCTTCTTATCCTGTCAGTAATTGAGCCTCATCTACCTCTAACCTAGGCATATTTAATTCTTCCATAAACATTTCCATTCGTACCTTTTAACTGTAACTCTTATTAAGTTCTGAAGAAGTTCCTTTGGGAATGAAAGCACTTAACTTCAGTGTTTTATTCTGTGGATGGTTTTATTAAATGGAATTTTCTACAAGGATTCAGCATCTTTCTTGAAAAGTTATTGCTCACTGGTATTCTGCAGCTATCTGTCAAGGGATATTTGTGTTTTATCCAGTTTGTGGTGATTTTACTACTCTTTGAAGTGTGCTTATAATTCATCTGATGTGTCTTCCAAAGCAGCTGTTACTGGAACTGTTATGAGAAGGCCTGCATAGCTATGGTCTCAAAATTTACCTGAGGATGTTAAAGTTAAAATTTTGAATTTTCCTTTGGATATGGAGGTTGTTTGGGGCCATCTGCTGCTGAGGTCTTTAAAAGTGTGATGAGAAAGGGAAACTGATTCAAATGGGTGACTCAAATTTTTCAGCCTTCCTTCTCTGAGTTTGTTAAAGGTTTACTGCCAACTTCAGCATCTTTTTTATAAAAAAATAAAATAAACAGGGAAGCAGACAATTAAAAACAATGTCAAGGAGATTCCAAAAATGGGAGGGGGGGGCGGCGAGCCACCCAGAGTCCAAGACAGTCCAACAAGTCTGAATGACTATCTGCAATCATTAACCCACCATTTCCACCCTGGCAGGCCTTTCTCTCTTTGGAAACAAATAACATCAGGTGACTGTGTTTTGAAAGTGATGCATTAGACATACAGATGGCAGTGGGAGTCCCTTCCTCCTTTTCAAGGAACTCCTCGTCCACTAGATCAAACTTCTTTTTTCCCTCCAATCATTCAGCATCTGCTAACTCACAGGATAATATAACCTATTCCACTTCCCCTGAGAAGAAAAAGTTTTTATTCAAAATGTTTCTGGTGCCAAAGAAAGAATCCTCATGAAGTACAGTACTAGATCTTTCCTTTCTCGATCAATCTTGTGAAAATCCCAAAGTTCAAAAGTTATCCCTTCATAACCTGTTTCTCCTAATTCCTTCTTTCATTTTTTTGGTAACTCTAGATTCTATGGATTCTTACCATCATATTCCTACTGCCTCAGATTTCAAATATTTTTTAAGGTTTTCTCTCTCTGAATTGCACTTTCAGTCCTCTGCATTACTCAAGAGTTTTTACAAAGTGTGTAGCTGCAGTGATAGCCTATTACAGACTGCAAGGTATTCACACATTTCCCTATTTAGATGACCTGCTTATCTATGCAGGGTCTTTTTTAGTGTCAGGAATCTCTAACTTGGGTAAGAAATTTCCTTTACAGACTGGGTTTTCAGGAAAACATTCAAGTCTTGTTTGACTCCTTCTTATATGATTGCTTTCCTGGGGTATCTCCTAGATACCTCAGTTCAAAGAGCTTTTCTTCCACAGGAAAAAGGTTGATCTATATATTGGTCTGTTTCTGAGTTTTTTCACCCAGTCCATGACTTCAGTAAGGGAATTTCTCAGGATACTAGGATACATAGCATCCATGGTTCTCATGATTCCTCTAGCCAAACTCCACATCAGAAAGATACAATGGCATCTAAAACCTGTATTGTCCCAATATCAACATCCCCTGAAATTCCAGAATCCAGTTTTGGGATTTGTAAAAAGGGAACTGCTTTGGAGAAGAGACCAGTTTTATCTGAATCCAAGTCTCCAATTTGTCCTTCCAGCAGCACAGTCTGTAACTACAGACACCTCAGACTTTGCTTGGGAAGCAATGCCTCTGGGGTAAAATTCAGAGGCTTTGGATAAAAAAAGTAGACCAAAATGCAAGCATAAAATAGATGCCAGTCATAAATTCTCCCAACTTTCTGAATCATCTCTGGTCCCTAGGACCACTACAAGTGATTACAGACAACACAACAGAGATGTGGTACAATAAACAGGGGAGATCCAGATCTTATCTTCTGTGCAAGTTAGCCATGGTAGCCTGGGATATAGCAATTCAACGCAGACTCACTTTACAAGCATCTTACATCCCATCAGGGCAACACCTTGTGGCAGACAAGCTGAGAGAGGACCAGAGCAGATGCTCATGAACATAAATTAAAAGAGGAGGGGTCTTCCAGGATTTGATCCAGCTGTGGGGAATAGCTCAAGTAGATATTTTCATCTCCATTCACAACAAACAACTGGTGAAATTCTGCTTCAAGATTTATTGCAAGCAAGCCTGGAAAACAGAGGCATGTTATTTTCCTTGGATATGAATGTTCCTGTAGGCCTTTCCACCATTTCCACTGATATCCAGCATAATTCAAAACATTTAGAAAGACTTTCCAAAGATTATTGTGGTAACTCCCTTCTGACCTAGGCAACAGTGGTTCTCTCTTCTTTTGGAAATGGCCAAGGTCAATTACCACAAACTTCCTCACAGACTGGACCAATTCACACAAGACAGCAGTTGTTTTATACATCTTCAGCTTGAAAGACCAACTAACTGCCCAAATGATAGTTTGAATATGTTTTAGACACATATTCTTCTGAGGACAAGTAGCAGATATTAATGGAAAAAAGAAACCTGCTACTAGAAAATCCTGCATTACTGAAAGGAAAAGATTTTCTAGTTGGTGCCCTGATAAGAATCAGGGTCCTTTTAAGGTCAGTATTTCTCTGATTCTATGGTACTTGTGTCAGTTATTATCCTCTGCCTTGCATACTCCTCTAAGGTCCATGTGTCAACCATTTTAGCATGTCTGCCATTTCAAGGCATTCCTATGTGAAAATGTGTTTAAAGGGGTTCTGCATATCCATCCATCTAGAAAAAAAGAAGTTATGTACTCACCATAATGTTCCATGTCAGTTGTTCATCTTGCCTTCATTCTTTACTAATGGGTTTGGAGCCGATCCTCAGTAACTACTCAGCCAACTGCAAAAGCTCAAGGTCTTCAACCAGCTCGAGGCCAACTTCCTATCCCATGATGCACCATGATCTTCCCTCAGATCTTGTTTGCTTCGTGACTACTTAGTAATATAAATATGCCACTCAGAGAGTTGGATAAGAGACAAAGCACTCTATACAGACCTCATGTAGACTGGATGGGGGTTGGAGGGTGGGACTTAAGAATGAAGGTGAGATGAACAACTCACATGGAACGTTATGGTGAGTACATAACTTCTTTATATGAGGTTGTTCTAGCTCGCCGTTGATTCTTTACTGATGGGTAGCGTCTCAAGCACCATCTTCTCGGGTGGCTCAAAGGAGTATATTCCTCAGAACTGTGAAACCAAAGGAGGTCCGGTCCCTGGAGGCCTTATCTACTTTGTAATGAGTGATAAAGGTATACGGTGTTGACCAGGTAGCTGCTGCACAAATAGAGTCTAATGGTAACCTCGCAGAAAAAGCTAATGAGGTTGCAACAGCTCTAGTTGAGTGGGCCTTTACATTTTGTTGCAAGGGGGCATTTTGTGAATTATAAATGAAGGAAATGCAGTCTGATAGCCATCATGACATGGTTACTTTTGTCTCTGAGGCACCCTTCTTAGATTCTGAAAAGGAAACAAATAGTTGATTCGTTGACCTGAATTGTTTTGTTCTGTCTAGGTAAAATCAGATTGTCAATGTACATCAAGTTTGTGCAGTATGTGTTCCGTCCTATTTGTCTATTGGGGAAAGAAAACTGACAACTCAATAGATTGGTTAAGATTTGCCTCTGAACAAACTTTTGGTAAAAAGGATGGATTAGTTTTGAGAGAAACTCTGTTATTATGGAAAATCAGATTAAGGCTTGCAGCTCAGAAATCCGCCAAGCAGAAATAATGGCTATCAGAAAAATAGTCTTCCATGAAAGGAATTTCAAAGAGCAGGATGAGTCTGGTTCAAAAGGAGATAGTATGATTTTGGATAGAACAAAATTTAGATTCCATACCATGACTGGAGCTCTGATTGGTGGCCTCAAATGAATGGCACCTTTAAAAAAGGCTTTAGCAAGTTGATGCGACATGACATTGGAGCCTTGGAAACCAAAATGAAAATTTGATATTGCTGCTAATTGAACTCTAATGGTAACTGCAGCCACTCCTTCATTGAAAAGTTTAGTTAGGAATTCCAATATAGATGGGATCGGAGCTAAATAAGGATCAACATCATTCTGAGATGCCCATAAAGAAATTCTCTTCCATTTGCTAAGATATAACTTTCTGGTAGATGATTTATGAGAGGATGTTATAATATGTTGGGCCTCAGTTGAGAGATTTAAAATCCTGGCTATTGTGGGAAGTGGAGCAGCCAAGTTGTCAGTTTTAGGGAATGAAGGGAAGGGTGAAGAACCCCCGATGAATGGGTCAACAGATCTGGAACTGGGTCCAGGATCCAGGGTTCTTCCAAAAGATGAAGCTGGAGGAAGGGAAACCAAATTTGCCAAGGCCAGTAAGGGGCTATTACTATCATGGACCTTTCCAGAAGTTTTACTTTCTGTAATACCTTGGGAATCAGAGGGAAGGGGGGAAATCCATAAAGGAGACCCAGGGGCCAATTGTGCACCAGTGCATCCCTTGGGGCTTCCCCCAGTTGGGGAATTAGGACAAAGTAGCTGCTGCATTTTGTGCTTGTTGGGGTGGCAAAAAGGTCACAGCAATGCTGGCCCCACCTGTAAAAATCCTTTCCGCTACTTGTTGCTTCAGGGACCACTCATGAGGCAGTAAGATTGCATTGCTCAGCTTGTCTGCTATCACACTGGATTTCCCAGGATGTGCATTGCTAATAGAAAGCACTGGGAGGAGACTCCCACTGCCATACTCTCATGGCCTCTCAACACAGGGAGTAAGATTTGGTTCCTCCTTGTTTGTTTATGTACCAAACTACTGACATGTTTTCCGTCTGAATTGCAATTGTTCCCAGAGGTAGAGTCTCGAAAGGACTGCAATGCTAGAAGTACCTCTCTCATCTCCAGGACATTTATATGCAGATGAGCCATGTATTTCTTCCACTTCCCTGAAAATGCCCCCCACCCAGTCAAGGAAGCGTACATGGCCACCGTGGCTCTGGGATTGGGTAGAACGAATGGACGTCCCTGGGATACATGCTGAGACATCAGCCACCAGTGAAGGTCCTTCTTGCATGCATTCATTATGACAATTTGATGTGACATAGGAAGTTCCTGAAAGGACACTGAGAGAATAGGAGCCATTGTAGAACTCGCATATGCATTCGTGAGAGGGGAATGGCAATGATTGCTGCCACCATCGATCCTATCAATTTGAGAACCATTGAGACTGGGGTTTTTTTTCTCAGAAGCAGGTCTGATACTTGTTCTTGTAAGAGAGAAATTCTTTCTGGAGGTAGACTTAATGTCATAGAAACTGTGTTTAGTTTTGCTCCTATGAAGACAGCCTGTTGCGATGGCGATAAGGCAGATTTTTCTGAGTTGATGGTAATCCCCAATTGATTGCATAGGTGTAAGGTTGTGTCCCTCGCATGAATGAGTTGATGCTTGGTAGTGGCAGTGAGGAGCCAGTCATCTAGATATGGAAACACCTGGAATCTCAACCATCTCAGGTGAGCGGTGACTACTGTCATACATTTGGTGAACACTCTGGTGTGCTGTAGTGAGACCAAAGGGCAGAGTGCGAAACTGATAATGGCTGTCTCCCAGCTGGAAGCGTAGATGATCCCTGGATGGTCAGTCCATCTTTGTGTGGTAGTATGCATCCTGAAGATCTATAGAGCACATCCAATTGTCTTTCCCCAGAAAAGGGAAGTATTGACTGAAGCGTGACCATCCAGAACGTCGTCTTTTTCACTGACTTGTTTACTCTGCTTAGGTCCAGAATAGGTCTCCAGTCCCCTGTTTTCCTTGAAACTAAAAAGAACCTTGAATAAGTTCCAGATCCTCTTTGGTCTGCTGGGACTGGCTGGATGACTCTTTTGTCCAGCAACCTTTGGACCTCTAAGGCTGCTAGGTTCCTGTGACTGGGTGGAACGTTTGGGATTTTCTTTACTAGAGGAGGTGGAGTGGCAAAGGGAATAGAGTATCCTCTAGATATTATGCTTTGTACCCATCTGTCTATTGTTATTTTTAGCCAGGCATCTAGGGACAAAGATAGGCATCCCCTGACTGCCTCCAGAGATGGACAGTTGGGCCTCCTCTCAGGAGCGCTGATAGAGCTTGCCAAAGAACTGGTCTCTGTCACCCTGTTTCTGCAGACCCCCCCTGCAGCGTGGGTGGTATTTTCCATTATTACCCCCTCCTCTGCCACTAGAGGGGGTGTCACCATGAGTGTTTTGGAAAGATCCTTGAGACATACAGAACCATATCTTTCCACCTCCCCTCCCTTTGGGGTAAAGTCTGTTCGGGGTAGAAAAACGTACACCGATGGCAGACAATGTCTTTCCATCTTTCTCCCTCCTTGTAAGAGTTTCCTTAACCTTTGGTCCAAAAAGGGACCACCCGTCAAAGGGGGTGTTAATGAAAGAAGACTTAAAGGGTTCCACAAAGGAACATAAGCACACCCAGGAATGTCTTCTGAGAGCAATTCCTGTACCCACTGCCCTGCTCATACCATCAGCTGCATAAGACAACAGACGCATGGAAGAGTTCACTATCGAATTAAGAGTGGAGAGCTGGGAAGTTACCTTGTCAGAAACTCCCACAGCTACTGAACCCTGTAGGGTATCTCCTAGCTCATTCAGGAGATCCCTTTGTAACCTGGTAAAATGTGTGAGGTAGTTCAGCGATCGAAGAACGAAGGCCACTGAACTGAACATATGCTTCCCATATCTGTCCATAATCCTAGATTCCCTATTAAGAGAATGAACAGATGAAGTCTCCAATAATTCCTTCTTGGTGGCTGCTGCCACCGCCACAGCATCAACCAGTACTCCTTTGGTAAGGTAAAGTCTGTCTTGTGGGCTAGTAATAAATTTGTTAGACCTCCTAGGGACAGGCTTTGTGGTGTCTGGGGACTCCCACACCCTTCAAGTGAGTAATTCCAGAGTTAGAGGGTTGAGATCCAAAAGCCTTCAGGAGAACTGACTCATCATCAGAAGGGTTAAGGAATTCCCAGCCACCCCTCTGTTTAAGAATCTCTAAGATATCTGTAAAGGAGATATCTTCTGAGGGGGACCGTGGGGACCCTTCTAACTCATCCAAGTCAGTATCTGACGTTACTGATTCCTGTGGGGAGTCCAAATGCTTCCTCTTGCAAAGTCTCTTCCTAGGCACTTCTTCAATGGGGGCTTCTGTAGAGGTCTCAGAAGAACATGCCTCACCCAGTGGAGCTTCCTGAGGCTTAGGATCTCTATGCTTCAAAGGCGCATGTGATGAAGAGGCAGACACCGGTGCTTTCAGGGAGGAAGCTGCTCGAACTGATGGAGTGGTGGTCAGGGTGGACAAAGCCATCCTCATAGCTTCAAAGGCCCCTCAGTCCCGATGAGAAGAATCCCTCGGATCTGAAGAACTGATGGAAATTGTCTGCACTGGTACAGAGGGCTCCGAGCCAGAGGTCAGGGCTGAGCTCACTCAAGCCGAAGCCCCGAAAGGTAAAGTTGGCACTGACAAGTTGGTCTGACTGTCCTCCCCGGACCAGACCAGTGAGTGTCAGCCCTGAGATTCCTCGGTCGGCACTGAGGGTATCAGGACAGTCGGGATTGAAAAACCTGTAGAAGGTGTCGGACCAGAAGGGTCCATGATCATCAGTTCCACAATCTCTGGCTCTGAAACATCCATGCTCCAAAGCCCCCTGGGTCGGTGCTGATAAAATTTTTGCTAGCACCGGTGTCTGTAGGAGCTTCTTCACCACATGGTCTACATCCAAATCAGACAGTCTACCTGAAGCCCATGAGGAATGTGAAGAAGCTACAGATTGCAGTATAGGGGACTTTAAGGTAGGAGATACCGACTCCAAAGTCATGGACCAGCTCCTAACCATAATGACAGTCAGTTCCGAAGGCTGTGGAACCGATATTAATGCTTTACTGGAAGCTGACTTTGCTGTAGATGGAGATTTTTTTGGCTCCGTCTTCTTTGAGTGTTTGCCTGGCTTATCCAACGGTTCCTGAAATGAGGATTTAAGCAGACCTTTGTCCATTAACTTTCTTTTCCTCTCATGCAACACTCTTGAGCTAAAGGCGTGGTATATAGTGCAGCTTTCTTGCAAGTGAACCTCACCCAGGCAGTAAACACATTCAATACCCACATAACACATAACTCACAACTGCTCTAAATCTCATCATAAGCACTCTATTTTCTTTTTAAAGCCCGGCACTTGCTCATATAAGTAATCTCATAGGTAAACACTAATAAACTTAAGCACTACATCCTCTTATACTCCTTTTAAGTACTTGCTCCCTATTGGTCCTTTCTGATCAGTCAATAAGTAGTTCCCTATACTTTTCAGGCATGTCCAAAGGCCAGTTTCGGGTTTACTCCCCAGTCCAGCTGGTGAATCTGGGAATCTTGAGGCAATGTTACAACTGCCTTATGTACACAGAGCACCCTCTCCTCCTCCCAACAAGCTCAAATATATGTGAGAGATGCAACTATATAG
The DNA here is from genome assembly GCF_019279795.1 of Protopterus annectens. Classification (NCBI taxonomy): domain Eukaryota; kingdom Metazoa; phylum Chordata; order Ceratodontiformes; family Protopteridae; genus Protopterus; species Protopterus annectens. The sequence goes on from NC_056745.1 coordinate 1,423,572,674, forward strand.
CCAAACTGGAGGCTGAGCTCTCTCAACCCAATACTGGCACAGTCAGTCAGGAGGAGAAGGTAACCACACACACCACAAATCCAGTCTCACATAGACCCATCGCATCAGCAAACCAAACACATAAACACACAAAAACATACTTTGAGGCTCTAAACAAAAATCTGCCTAAGCAGCAGAGACCTCCAAAGCAGACATCCAAGCAACCCCCACCATGCAACAATACCCATGTAACACATAACTCACAAAGTCAGTGTGCCACACAGTCACAGCCCTTAAGGCTAAACAACACACCGAATACACTTGTAATAGGTGACTCTATTGTCAGACACACTGACGTCCCACTCACCAGACTGAATAAGGAGAAGGTCACTGTAAGCTGCCTGTCAGGTGCCAGAATCCGCCACATAACACATGCACTCAGGTCACTCCAAAGCAAGTACAAATATGACTCCGTCATTGTCCACGTTGGTGTGAATGACCTGAGACATACCTCCCTGAACTACATGAAAAGAGACATAGAGGAGCTCTCTGATCATGTAGCCCAGGCCGGTATGACCCTGACCTTGAGTAGCATCTTGCCCTCACCAAGAATGATGCCATAGTATGAAGACAAAATGATCAATTTTAACAATTGGCTAAAGTATTGGTGTCATTCAAAGGGGATCCAGTGTCTGTCAGCCTGGGATGACATGCTCGACAAGCCACGTTGCTTCATGAGGGATGGCTTGCACCTGTCACCCCTGGGTTTTCGAATACTGGCAAAGGCTCTTGCCTCCCCCATAGTGCCTTTTTTAGGCAAGGCTCAAAAGACAAACCCACCTCCAAAGACAACACAAAGAAAAAACTAAGGGTAATGCTGCTCAACGCCAGAAGTCTAAACCTCAAGATGCACGCACTCGAGACTCTCCTTAGTATGGAGAATATCAATATCTCTGCAATAACAGAAACCTGGTTCAAGGCTCCCAAAAGCACCCCAGCACAACCAGTTTATACTTCATACCATGCTTTTCGGCCACAAAACACAGACTGAAACACAAAAGGAGGGGGAGTATCCATATACATCAAAGATACCCACACCTCCAGGTTAGTGGCACTGCACGAAGCATCGGAGACCATCCATGTGCAACTAACAGTGGGAAAAACTGCCTTTCAGTTTGTAGACTGCTACAGACGACCCTCCCAAACACAGGAACCCCACTCGGCTTTCCTGAGAACACTGGAAAATATGAAGGTCTCTCCAAACACCATTATATTGGGTGACTTCAACTACCCAAACATTGATTGGGAAAACTACTCAAGCCCAAACACCCTCGCCCAATTGTTCCTAGAATTTATAAACTCAAATTCTATAAAACAACTGGTCACCACTCCCACAAGAGGGGAAAACATATTGGACCTGGTCATCACCAACATGGGGTCTCTATGTTCCACACCAGAGGTATACCCCTCATTGGTAAGATCAGACCATAAGTTAATCTCACTGGACATCCATATTCCATCCCCACCCCCAGCCAAGGAAACCACGGTGAAGAACTTCTCAAAAGCAAACTTCACACTTCTCAAAACTGAGGTGGAATCTTTCAAAGGCCCCAGGCCAGTGGAAACTATGGCCCAAAATGCAGAATCCTTTACAAAAGCATTCTATGAACACCTACAGGAATGCATGGAGCATGCTATCCCAAATAAAACCAGGACTCACTCCTCCAAAGGCAGGAGATCTGTCTGGTGGACCCCAGCCATAAATAAGCTATATAACAGAAGGAGGAAGCTACTACATGATAGAGCAAAATCCCAAAAAGGGAAGGCGTCTCTGATCAGTACTAGCAAGAAACTACGATCCCTCATAAAATCATCTAAGGCCAGCTTCAAAAGAAAAATTGCACAAGACACTAAGGATAATCACAAGGCCTTCTTTAATTATGTCAGAAACCTGGGAGGCAACTCCCAGATATGCTCTGAGTTAGTGCAAAATGATAAAAAATACACTGAACCCACAGACATTGCCAAATCCTGGCAGAAAGGTTCAGTGCAAACTCCCCCCCCCTTCCCCTCCAAAAGAGCAAATGTCTATCCCAACAGAAAGTAGCCTGCCTGTGATCACAGATGCACAGGTGAGAGCTGCCCTCTCCAAAGCAAAAAACACAGCATCAATGGGACCAGACGGTGTCCCGGGCTGCATCTTACATGAGCTCCAAGAAGAACTAAACCCTCACTTAAAGACACTGTTCAGTCTCAGCCTTACTACAGGATATGTACCCAAGGAATGACGTACAGCAACAGTGGTCCCGCCCCACAAAGGTGGTGCCACAACGGACCCCAAAACTATCGCCCTATAAGCCTGACCAGCCTGGTCTGCAAGGCTATGGAGCGTATCATCATGGAAATCATAAACAAGGACATTGGGAAACTCCAGACACTGGATCCTACCCAATTCGCTTTGTTAAGAGCAGATCTTGCCTCTTGAACCTGGTCAACTTCTTTGAAACTGTTACCAAAGTCATAGATGAAGGGAAGGTAGTCCACACAGCCTACCTGGACCTCGCAAAAGCCTTCGACACAATACCCCACTCGGGCATCATAAATAAGCTCACCAGCTTAAATATCAACCCCTATGTCACAAGATGGGTTGCAAACTGGCTCAGGGATAGAACCCAGATGATCAGAATTGCAGGTGCCATGTCAGACTCTAAACCAGTTACAAGTGGCGTCCCACAAGGCTCAGTCCTGGGACCTCTCTTGTTCTGTATATATTTCTCCGAGGTACAGGCTAACACGGGTGGACTATGGCTGACAAAGTTCACAGACGACTGCAAACTGAGTGCCATAATTGACTCTCCAGCTGACATGAGCATCCCCCAAAAGGGTTTCACAGAGACCGATAACTGGTGCCAGAGCCATGGCCTAAAGCTAAATGCCAAAAAGTGCATTGTCATCCCCTTTGGGAAAAACAAAGTGCCCACAAATTACCACATAGGTGGCAATACATTAAGTACGGAAGAAGTAATTAGGGACTTGGGGACCCAAGTAGATAGTAATCTCTCCTTTGACAATCACATTGCCAAAGTAGTTAGAAAGACCTTCTATATAGCCCACCTTATCACAAAAGGGTTCACATCTAGATCAAGAGAGGTCATTGTGCCCCTCTACTCATCACTTATCAGGCCCATAATTGAATACAATGCCCCATTTTGGATGTACCTTACCCAACACCTGCAGCAACTGGAAAGACCCCAAGTACCTCACCAAGAGGATCAAGGGACTCAAACAGGTGCCCTATGCACTTCGGCTAAAGAAACTCCAGCTCTACTCAGTTGCATACCGCCTACTCAGAAGCAATCTGTGTCTGACGTATAAAGCCATGTCCAACCCAGAATTAATGGACATGCTCCACCTCAAGAAATCCAACTCCCTTAGAGCTACATGCTCCAGGGACTTGAACCTCAGCACAGAAATAAATAGGACATGCTGGAGGGACAGATTCATATCCCAGAGGCTCCCCTCACTCTGGAACAAAATCCCAATCCATGTTAGGCAGAGCCCCTCACTGACCCTATTCAAGAGAAATCTTGACGAGTGGATGGGAGACCATAAGTTTACCCCTGGGATCTCTTCTGTGCCCTTGGTAGACAGAGGTACAGTAAACTAACCTTAATATGGCTACCATCTTTGACCTACTATACAGAGGCACAGTCAACTAATCTAAAAGGGTGGCGAAATCCAAACACACTCTGGCTAAAAGTGCCCTAGGGCAGATAGCCTAGTATCAACCTATGAATCTATGAACCTATGAATATGTCCAGTTATGGACATCTTTTGCCCCCACCTAGGGCACTTCTTGAAGCCATACTTGGCTTTCTCTTTTTCCTGGTGTGACATCTTCCACAACAGCATAAAAGAATTCACACAACAACTTTTCAAGCCTTGTAGGAGAAGGGCTTTAACAGTATACACATAAATTATTTATACGCCCTGTGAAAAAAGAATGGCTGCAATTGCACTCTAACACACCACACACAGTATACTAACTCTAATAAAGAAGTAGAAACTAATGGCCTAAAAACACGGCCACTGACTTTACTAAATAGGAAGTAAAGGTAAGTATATGCCCTGTAAAAAAAGAAGGGCTAAACAACACACTCTAATAGGGAAGAAACTCTGTGTCCTATGAAAATTATGGGCTAAAATTATTAAACCACTCTAACTATGCTAGAATATATATCTATATGCCCTGCGAAAGAGCTAACACACCCTTTTAGCTAAAGAGAAAAGATAAATAAATGGCCTAAAAAAAACACGGCCACTAATTCCTCTTAAACACACTAACTATGCTAATTCAAGACAGATAGGAAGAATAGAAGGCCTAACCAACAAAAAATGGCATTAAAGATTAATTATCTAATCTAAATCTAACTATAAGAACAAGCTACACACTAAACCGCAAGCAAAGCTGCAAACAAACAAACCACTGAAAAAGAGCAGCAACAAGTAGGAAACGTCCACAAGAAGTACGCCAAGTTACTATAAGGCACAACGACAGATCCAGAATCAACGCAAAGCACAGTAGAACAGTTTTATTTAACGTCTCACAATAAAATTACGTTTTCGTTGCCCATGCAACTTCATCAGAATGTAATCACAGAAAGAGCACATACCACACCTCTTATATAACAATTGAGGAATTGATACAAGCAGCTGATGTGTTAATTGATTCATTGTTTTAGCCTTAAGAGAGTAGTAAATTTCATGATGATAAAAATTTTATCAAAGTATATTCCACATCATTAGATTTGTTTGAAACAATACCTAATACTTATTAAATACACTAAATGTTAAAAAATGGTACAGTTTAAAAACTTTTGCAAAATAAAAAATACAAACATTATAAATTTATTTACTTAAATCACCATAAGGTAAAATACCCCATATTGAACCATTTTTTATGGTTTATTTAGTCTAGTATTAATGCCATTTTTAATTATATTAATTTATTATATACTTAAAAACACAAATACATTTAAAACTACCCTATATTGAATCACAATGTTTCTGCTCTAAGCTTCAAATAGGGCATAATTGAAATAAGGTCATTTAGACCTGGTGCTTTGTTTGAGACTAGCAAAATTTGCCAACATGTTTCCCTGTGTGCCAGTCTAGCCTGCCATGGTCCTCCCCTGGAGCTTTTGGTCACAGATTCCAAAACATAAAACATAAAAAAGGCTGACTGACACACTAGAGTATGCTTGTAAAGTGCATTGGTGTTGATCTGTTTCTGGATATCGTATAGATGTTCGTATATGCGTCTCTTGAGCTGTCTTTCGGTCTTGCCGACATAGAATGCCTGGCAAGACCTGCAGACAGCCAAGTAGACTAATCCAGCAGAGTTACAGTTGTGATACCTTTGTGAATAAATCTTTCTATCCCTACTATTCAAATAGAGATGTTCCTGATTGATGACATACTGACACTGTTTACAGTGCCCACAACGAAAGGTACCCTTTCTCATAGAATTTGAATAAATAAGGTGTGAATTTTGTTCCAAGAGATTTTTTATGTTACGTCCTCTTTTATAGACTGTATTACAAGTCATATCCTTGAGATTTTTCAAATCTGTAAGATCCTGAAAATACTCCATTTCTTTCTGGATAATATACCTAATATGCCCTGCATCTTGGCTAAAGGCGGTAACAAATGTCAATTGGGGATTTAAAGGATTGGAGGTAGAAAGCATATCTATATGCCCTGCGAAAGAGCTAACACACCCTTTTAGCTAAAGAGAAAAGATAAATAAATGGCCTAAAAAAAACACGGCCACTAATTCCTCTTAAACACACTAACTATGCTAATTCAAGACAGATAGGAAGAATAGAAGGCCTAACCAACAAAAAATGGCATTAAAGATTAATTATCTAATCTAAATCTAACTATAAGAACAAGCTACACACTCTTAACTACTATATGAATGCTAAATTATTAAATTTTTGCTAAAACTATAGTTATAATATTCAAAGAAGAAAAGTTATTCACTGGCCTGAGCTGGGGAATGTCCAATCAAGTTGCAGCGGCAAACGAGATCTGAGGGAAGATCAGGGTGCATCATGGGATAGGGAGTTGGCCTCGAGCTGGTTGAAGACCTTGAGCTTTTGCAGTTGGCCGAGTCAGAGCCGAGGATCGGCTCCGAACCCATCAGTAAAGAATGAACTGGTGAGATAGAACAACTTCACATCAACTGTTTTCTCTTAGGATCTCAACTTTGTTTTGGAAAAGATAAATCTTATTCTATTTAAACCAGCTCACCAGGATGATTTGAGGTTCATAACATGGAAAACAGTTTTGTTGATTGCTCTGACTTCTGCAAGAAGAGTGTCTTGAGTTGCAAGATGTCATAGCAGGTTAACCTTATCTCATCTTCCACAAAGACAGTTTTTTTGAGACAGATAATCATTCATTTATGATTAAAGCATACCTCTCAACTGCCCAGATTTTTGCAGAATGTCCAGATTTTTCCCTCATATTTTTAGTCTGTTCCTCATAAAATGTGTGGTTTTCTGACAAATTATTGAAGATTGAAGTCATTAAATAATAATGACAGACATTTGAACTTCAGACTTCATATCCCTCAGAAAAATTGCATTCTAATGGAAAATATATTACTCTATCAACTTTCTAAGTTTATAACAGCAATATTTAAGAATTGTCTTTATTTTTCGGCCATTGTTCCCCCATTCTTTTTGGCTTTGCCAGATTTCTTGTGCTAAGTGGTTGAGAGGTATGGCTTAAAGTGGCATCCATGTTTACTTTCAGCCAAGCTATCCATCTTCCTCTCTTCTTTCCAGAACCTCTAAATGAAGTTAAAAGGATTCTTCTTAATCTGGATATCCCCAGACAAATCGTATGTTACCTTGACAGAATTAAAAGCTTCATAAATTCCATTTCATTATTCATTTTTTAAGAAGGTAAGAAGAAAAGGACAACTTGTGTCAAAGCAGACAATTTCCAAATGGTTGCCCCATACTATCTCATTTTGTTATACCCACCATAACAAGTCAAATAGATACATGTTCTACTAGGGCCTTGGTTTCAACAGTGGCTTTTTGGGAAGGGGTGGACTCTAGAAGTATTCTAGAGGCAGCAACTTGGTCCTCTGTATACACTTTTCTGAAGCTCTACAAACTAGATTTCTTTTCCAGGTCTAGAACAGCCTTTGCTAAGACCATTCTCCATGGGCTACTGGACCCTCAGCCTTCCTTCTCCCAGTCCGTACAAGCTATGATATTCTACTCATATAGCTAAGGCTGCTGCAGCGGTAATTGAATGAGTAACATAGTACCATTACGTAAGTAAACTAACCATAGCAATAATTGTTCAAATGATCACTGCTGTAGTAGCCCTCCTTCCTTCTATCACCCTTATTTTTTGCTACTTTTTTGTTGTCAGAATCTGGACATTGAATTTGATTCAACTAGCATTGTCCTCTTTCAGGGTTCTAGCCTCCTCCTTATACTTGGATCAAAGCTCTGAAGGGCTTGGCACCTAGATCATCTACTGCTCTGCTCAAGCTGTCAACAATCAGGCATTTGGAAGGTGCACTTAAGCTTTGAAAGTTGCCTAGCTGTTTTATCCCTGTGCAGGATATGTCTCATAGCTAAGTACTGCATCAGTGATCTGTAAGTTTACTTACACAACTGTACTTTTACAGTTACCTAAAATAAAGAAAACAATCTTCAAAATGTAAGTATAGTTTCCTGAAAAAAAAAATATAAAAGCTTTTTCAGTTCTTCCTATGCTTTTTCCTACAATACTGTCAATTAATAATGAAACTTGGGTGTATCTAGTAACCACCTTCTAAAGATTATAAAATTGGCAGTTGCTCAGTTTACCAGCAATTATACATACAATAAACATACTTCCCTTCTTATTTTCCTCTTGTAAAAAGAAGAAAACTGTCCATCATAATGTATTTCCTCACATCATCTCACTCCTACTCATGTCTTCCATTGTGAACCCACACTAAGTCCCTCATAATGTCTTCCCTTGGCTATTCTTCATTTTACTTTCTAGGTATTTAATTCCAACATGATCTAAGTTTATGCAGTGAAAAATACAGCTTCATTTTAGAAATAGGTTTTACTACAAATAGTCAGAATACGGTCATTTGTTTAACATTCTGAGATCAATTGTTCAACATGGAAATACATAATTACCACTGTGCAGCACTGTTCTAAAAAGCAGTTTTAAACATCAGCTACAAAATCATATTTTGAAGTGGAATTTTGCAAAGACAACAGTATGCTTTGTTATATATGTTTTTAAGTAAGAATTCTGAAAGTTTGGTACAAAGATCAGTAGGGGAAGCCAGATACTGTGCCAACAACCAGTGGGTACAAAACTGAGAACATTCCCTATATGGGATGCAGTTCTTCACAGGAAGCACAGTCTTATACAAGACAAACAACCAGAGGCAATTTGAATGATCACAGTTCATCTACCTGCATATCTTTGAGATGAGGGAGGAAGCTTCGTGCAGACTCAGAGAGGGCATGCAGGTCCTTACAGAAGGCATCCCTGCTGGAATTAAATAATTCAAACAATCAGTAGGTTGTATCAGTTTTAACAAATGTACCACTAAGCCACCCCACTTTATTTATTTGTGTTTTTGTGTGTGTGTGTGTGTGTGTGTGTGTGTGTGTGTGTGTGTGTGTGTGTGTGTGTGTGTGTGTCTGTGTTTTTTTTTTTTTTTGGACAAGGTTAAATGGACTGTTTGACTATTTAGCCTTTGAGAAAAAGCAATGATAAATAAGTCGGTACAATTAATATATCAGAATGCCAATATCAGTACAAAAGTAATAAACATAACACAAAATAACCATTCCAGGGAAGGCCGACAGCTACAAGTCTCTGAGATATTCTTTAGAAGATAACCTTCTTACTGGAAATTCTGTGAAATATGATCTGAAATCCTCATCACATTTTTATCTAATCTCAAAAAATTATTTGGAGTACTCACATAAAAAGTTTGTAAAACATACAACAAATGTGTCACCATTAAAAAATGTACTGCTTGTACCCATTGATCCAGTTGCAACCAAAGCTTCTATTTCTTAAAATCATCTTTTAACCATATTGTCAGCTTTTTATACATTCCAGAAATGAGGTCTCAACTATAGTGCCTATCCAGTCTATGAGATACTTCATATAACTTGATTCCCCTGCGTCATCATAGTGACTCTTAATGCTACTGGAAAGTCAGTTATTCATTGCAACATCTCTTCTCTTGGCTGCATTAATTTTATAGCTAGAAAATGTACCAAACAAGCCCAGATCGTTGAAAAGATGGCAAATCAACATTCATCCTGGTTGTGTATGTCGACATCAGCAAAAAGGCAAATATTGAATTCTTTATTCTCCACCCTGTAATACTGTAAAGTACATTATGCAATCCAAGCCACTCGTGGGTATACCACAAACAGATGAGGACATAAAGGATACCTGTCTTGTTCTTCTACTCGTTTGGAAAGGGATCAACAGACCATGTTCCTTATTAGTCTGGTTTCTAGGACTGTACTGATACACCCATGACTAAATCAACTCTTGAGTAAACCCTATCGTCGACAAAAACCCTGCTTTATATAGATTAGTGGCATTGCATATATTTACATTCTATACCATGCATCCCAATAGTTTGAATTAAACTATTACCAGAGTGCCTAGTTTGTATAGGTCACACTGTTAACTGATTTCTTCTCACAGATTTAGTTGGCAGAAGGATGGTATTTAGAGTATCTGTCAGTTTTTTTGTTTTGCCTTATGCAAGCTTTGTTGCATTGCGGTTTTTGGCTAGGCAGATAGTTTAGCCTGCTCATTCATAAACTGAATTAAATCCAGATTATACAAATATGCAGTTATCTCTGCTCTTCTTCACCAAATTTGGTCTATACCTCATACAGGTTTTGATAAAATATGTAGAATATCTCTGCTGTTAATACAAGATCACAGGTCAGCTCATCGGCCCAAACACGTTTCAACCATACAAAACCTCTACAAATTCTGGTGCCTTGGTTTCACAGCTAATGCCCTTTGATTTTCGGGGAGGAGGATAAAATATATTGATTTTACAAAGTTCTAGATGTTATTCCTTATGTATCAGTCCTTCAACTTACATCTGTACTTTCTACGTTTCTGGTTTACGATTATAATCGTCATCAAATACTTCTCCAGCAGTTCTTCTAACTGCTTCTTTTTATTTTGAATCACCTCATTCCTTTCTTTCACAGGTCATCAGTGTAGAGTTTTACAGAAAAATGCAGATCATGTTTAAATCTATACCATGCTAATGCACACTGCAAAGGGCATGGACTTTGCAAAGAATAATGTAAGATATAACTTTCTTCACCAGATAAGGACATTCTGCAGTTATAAAGATTTTATCTACCCTCAATCTGGTGTGATATCTCTAAGAATAAAACATATAATAACCTTCATTGTGTTTTAACACTGATACATCTATGAGGTCCAAGTGTTTGGCAAACTTATCTATATATTTCCTGGTTTAGTTAACTGTATTGACCTGGGTCTTCCTCTAACCTAATTAATACCTGAAACTACATTCAGGTCTGCCGTAAAAATGGATGCCTCCTGTGTTGTTCCCTACTCCAGGCCAAAAATCAAGGAGCTCCAATCCTCACCACTGACACATGTTATGGATGGCCACTAGGAACAAAAATGGATACACACAGTATTTTCAGATGCAACTGTCTGCACCAAGCACAATTTCCCTTAAGAGCACACAGGGAGCAAACTCCAGACCTGGGGCTGGACTCTTTGTCTCTATCTATCTCTCTCTCTCTCCAGGCCCCAAACAAGACTCCACACTCACCACACTGGAGCTCTGTGTCCCATTCCAAATAGCTGACACACACATACTTGATTATTTGATTTTCACATAGACACAAACACCTGGGAAAGGCTGGCACAGATTTACCAGCTCTGCCCCTCTCTGTCCAGACTATAAGGTAATTACATTGCCACCAGTCAGCTACTCTAAGGCTCTTACAAGGGTGCCCAATTATACTGAGTAAAATTATTGCTAATATAAGTGGTAGAGTTTGATCAATGCAGCAAGGCTTTCAGGAGCAGCCACACTGTCACAAAAATAAGCATAAGTACTCTTATGATGTTAAAAGTATTCTCTAAATGACCAGCCACAATGAAAGGTATAGAAATATTTAATAATAAATCTTTAATAGACTAAGAAATTTTTACAAGCAGTATTTTTGTAAGATTCTTTTTTATTATAATTGATTAATTGAATTTATTATATGCGACCAGTATATAAGGTAAAAAAGTATTATGATTTTAAGATAATTTAATTTAATTTATTAAGTGTCACCTGACCAGTTAATAAATGGTAGTTTTGTGTTCGTTTTATTTTGTTTTGAATAAAAGTGTTTTGCCTATCCGTTTATTTATATTATTATTTTATTTATTGGAATAAAATAGAAAACATGAGAATAATGAATATCTAGTTACAATAAACAACAGAGTTTCCATCACAGGAGAAAAAAATAACAGTTTCATAGACTCACACAGATGCAGAAAAACAATACTTAACTGATCTCACTATATTTTCCTGAATAATTACAAAATTACTGTTCCCTAGTTAAGTTAATTACTCCAAAAAGGCAAGATGATAAGTGTTGAGTTGCTTACTACAGCAAGGCAAGATAAGGTGTGAGGTTGTGTGAGATATCTGTGAGAGATCTTTCCTGTCAGGTTCTGCAAAACAAAGTGCTGCTGAGAGGGCTCTGTCATATCTCTCACTAATGTCTAAAGAATCTTTTCAGTGCTGGTTATAGAATGACATTAGATCCGGTCACCTGACTCTGGTACAATACACACCCAGAGCTTTGCTAAGATCTGTTGCAACATCTGAAAGCTATAAAACAATTACAAAAACTTCCACCCATTCCAAGGTAGCAATTAGTTCACCCCTAAGGATAATACAGTAAGATTCCTAGTCCTGGTTTTCCCCACATATTTTTGTCTCTGACTGCAATCAGACCTGCAACATAAAATCGTTATGGACTTAACCAATCCATTTAATTTTCAACCTGTTTTTAGAAATTAACTGGACTAAGATTAACATCTTACCTTCCCAAATTCTCTGTTAAAACATGCACATTTAATTAGCTATAATAATACTGTCTGACATACATATATATTTCTTTTCTGTCTAGCAGGACCCACTGTTAATGCATTTTAACACAAGCAACTTTACAAATCAGTGTGATAGTCAAATGACATAAAATTCTTAACAAAACTCCAGCTAGCTATGGCTATGCTGGCATAAGTTACACAAGCACTGCCTTACTCTCCCTGACACAGATGGCACTACCTCACATCATCACATTTCCTCATGTAAAAAAAAACATATCTTTCATTTGATCTGTAATCATCCTCTGTGTACTCCCAGGTGGCATATGCTTAAAGAATATAGTTACCTTCCTAACCTTGAGAAATCTCTTCATCCCAATATAACAACCTTGTTTGTCAATCAAGGTTTCCCTTACCACTAACAGACTGTTTTTTGCCCCCAACAGCAGTACCCCTGTCCTGCACTTCCCATGAAGTGAAGAGGCAAACCCTTGGCTAAATAACCTTTCCTTAGTGCAACATATTGAGCATTCAAATGAGTTTCCTGTAGTGCCACAAACCACTGCCTGAAGGACGATAAGTATCCCTTCAATCCTTTACATCTCAATCAGATTGGTCAGACTGTTTGCTTTCCAAGTAATAGAACTCCTCCACTGTCAAACAATAAAATACTTCCCTGACACCTTCCGTATATGTACTCCTCAGATGCCTAAATGGGTTCTAACAAAACATTGAACACTCCCTGACAATATCATTATAAACAGATAAAACCAGAAATTTTGTGTATGAGCACAATGTGTGGTACCCAAGTAGCATCAGTATATGTTGCTCACCAAAAAGTTTTTTTTTGCTAGGATTTTGCTCAATGTAGGCAGCATTGAGACTGGTCAGAAATGACTAATGCTGCGTGCTGTGGCAATTCTTGGCACTGGTCTGACACAGGCAGATTTGTAGATGGACTAGATTATGTTTGTTGTTAGGCAAAAGTTTTAATAATTATTTTATGAAAAAGAAAAATGTGAAGAATCATTCAGCATTATAATCCTCACCACTAATACATTTCTATTGTGTTTTAATGTTGTAAAAATGATTACAAAATTATACCAAAACCAAAGACAAATAAATTATGCAACATGCTTGCATATAAAAAGGCTGCACTGAGAATTATTCTTTTGCTGTACTTGTCATTTTTAAGAATGTAATAATAACTGATGGCTACATATAAAAAATTTAAAAAGTTCAAGACAATAGTGAACGTAATGAACTAAACTGCAGTCAAGTAATCTACCACATAATAAAACCGACATGACAATTAGAATTAACTGAAAGAGATGCAAATTACATTACTTTTCTATTAATAATTTCAAAAGAAGGCTAGAACATTTGTACAGACTAAAAACTGAAAATAACCATTTTGTCCAGCTGGTGTGCACATGTCAGTATATTTTAAACTGGCTTTAGATGAAATGCACTATAGATGAAAAAAACTGTTTTATCATGTAATGCCAGATGTGCTCAGCCTCTGGTCTTAAGACTGTGTACATGTGTTCTTTATCATATAAGAAACAAAATTGTTCCTGCATTCCAAAAGACAGGCTGTCACACTTTGTTTTAGGTCAGATGAGCCATATACACAGAAGAGATGACAGGCAACTTAATATACAGATATAGATATATACATATGTTTATATCTATATATCTACACACACACACACACACACACACACACACACACACACATATATATATATATATATATATATATATATATATATATATATATATATATGTATATATATGGGTTCACTATAGAATCCCGAAATACTGAAATCCCTAATTTCCGTATTTCAAAATTCTCTAGCCGAAAACTCTAAATCTCGAAACCCCATAACCGCGAAATTTAAAATCGTGAACCTACACCTCGAATACACCACACACATATACACACACACACACACACACACAATCTCCCCCCACAATCAAACATACAATCCTACACTACAGACAAGCAGGGGGCAAGCCCCCTGCACCCCCCTACTTATATAGACTAACTCCGAGATCGCACAATCACACACACAAAGGTAACTCACTCCAACACATTTCACAGCCCCTTGCACGCACACATCACAGCCAAAACACACACTAACATACACTAAAGCCCCTAACCAACATACTCATACATACTTACCTGAACATACACCTACCCATTCACACACCACAACACCAGAAGCTCCGAACTTCGGTATTTTGAATTTCGGTATTTTGAATTTCGCAGGCTTTAGAGCTTTCGGCTATAGAATTTTGAAATACTGAAATTTGGGATTTCAGTATTTTGCAAATATTTATAGAGATATATATTAAGGAAAATTAAGTGATATTTGTCTGTCCTTTAATCTCAATCACATTTCAGTTTTTCACTTCTGTTGCATTTGCTTAGCAGATCAAGGATAAAACTTAAAAGGCATACTTAGAAAAAGTGTACATTTACAGAAAAATAAATAAATACAATAAAGGAACAGTAGCAAGGTATGTGAGAATGGCACATGAATGGTGTAGCACAGACTGGAAAAGAAGAGTTAGAGGGAGATATAAAATGCTCATAATGTGCAGGGGCTGTTTGGCTCAGAGACATTTGGGGTGCAGAGACTGTAATATGTACAGGGAAGTGGTGTGAGCTTCAGAGTTGAATATGGGAGACAGAAATAATAGCAGACTGGCTCATTAAGCATGCATAAGCAAAATGGGACTGGAGGTCAGAGTTTAGCAATAGGCCAACAAACTGGATGTGACCAGAAAAGACTAGAAGGAAAAATGCAAATGGTAAGAGGACATGGGTAGAGGTTGTCAGAGGAGAAGAAGTAACTGGGGTGGCATACAGTAAAGCAAAGGGAGGAATCCGAACATGCAGCAACAAAGGGGAGGACATGGAGAAGGAAACCAGCATGGAAGGAGGCATACAGGGAGCAGTGACTAATGATAAATTGGGGGTGGTATTAGAGATGGCCATGCAGGAGCCAACACCACAAAACCAGTGGGACAGAACTAGTCAGGGATGGACATTCAGCTAGAAGGGAGAGAAAGAAGGCAAACAGACAAAGCAGTGGAGAGATGTTATAGGATGAGCATAGAAAGGATGGGGAACAGCTAAGATGCATCTCAGAAAGGAAGGTAACCATCACAGAGAAGGCTGAGAGTGGTGGAAGTGTGTGTGTGTGTGTGTGTGTGTGTGTGTGTGTGTGTGTGTGTGTGTGTGTGTGTGTGTGTGTGTGTGTGTGTGTGTGTGTGTGTGTGTGTGTGTGTGTGTGTGTGTGTGTGTGTGTGTGTGTGTGTGTGTGTGTGTGTGTGTGTGTGTGTATGTGTGTGTTCTGTGTGGGGGGTTACGATAAAATAGATAATAGCAGTGCAGCAGGAAGTACAGAAGACAGCTAGTGGGGGGAGAAGTGTTTTTGGTTATTTGAAAAATAGTCATAACTGGGATTAGGAATCTAGACAAGTGGGAAAGCAGACACCATATTTAGTGAAACTGGTCTTGATGTTTGACTCAGCAAGAAATAGGAAGAGGCGTCCAAAGTGGCCACCAAGGGGAGGGATAAATAAATGTTCTGGTGCACCTGGGCACCACTGGTCTATCAGATTTGGCAGTAAGCAGGGCCAGGAATACAGCAGAGAGCTGCCAGAACAGCAGGCCAGAGAGAGCATTCTAACAGGTGTTACCTGCACCAGCAGCCAGCACACAGAAGAAGGAGAACATTAAGAAACATACCAGCAACCAGCAGAACAAGGAAAGAGATAATTAAACAGTATAATGACTGGTGACACAAGTGGACAAGGAAGGAATGTTCATGGGTGAAGAAGGATGGGAAGATACCTTTCTGAGAAACCAGCACAATGCAAGGGGCCAGCTTCATCTCATATAAGAGACAGCAGTACTTAGTGCAGGTTAGAAATGTAAATCTCAGTGATCATACTGTTCAAGAAGTGAGAGTGATAAAATCAGATTGCACTCATTTATGCTTTTATACAATTATAATCAATCCAATATTAGATAAATTGCCCAGTTCCTGCCTTTCCCTAAACCTCACTCCTCCAAAACATTATTCTGCATGTATTGTTCCCACAATTTCCATTTTTCCTATTTATTTTACACCTACCCTTTTCCAAAGAACAAAATTACATTTCTTTTATCTCTGTTACAAAATGCGCAGAAACCACATCTCAGAATGGAGCACTGTTCATACAATGTCTCTTTCTGAGTGTCTCACATCCATGCACAAATAGACAGAAAGATACACACACACACACACACACACACACACACACACACACACACACACACACACACACACACACACACACACTATTTTTCAAGTAAAAGTGGTTCAGTAAGGCAATGCACATAGAACATTCCAGTAATTTATCTTGCAATAAGATGAGGTGAGAGTACTGAATGTGACAACTTGTCATGAGAAAATAACTGTACAAAATTCTAATGCTAAATATAAAGAACATTTCATAAGATTTGAGAATTTAACAGCTCCTATGTGCATGTATTATAAGTATATTCCACAGTAATGTTATTTGTAACCTGTGTTCTGGTACAGAGTGTTACTAAATTTTGAAAACTCCTCAAATAATCATCATAAATAATAATTCTAAGACCAAACACATAAACACACATATTCATGTAAAATAGTGGTTAGATAGATGGATAATTAGGTAGAATTAACTGTACCAAGTTTGTGAGCCTGACAGAAATTAGTACTCTTTCCGTCTCTGATGTACCGCTCAGCACTCACAATGTGCCCAGTATTGACTCCTTCTATAATTCATATGGAGTTACATTCATCAGTAGCACACCCAAATCCATCCATAACTCCATTTCCCCATTTTTCACATGGGGTTGGCATGTCACTTTAACAGTGACAATCAACTAGAGCCAAGATTTACACCACCAGGTGGCTAGCCCTGCCACAGTAATTCTTCCATACCACACACTCGCATGTACACTCACACCTATGCCCAATTTAGAGTGTCCAATCTACCTACTGCATGTCTTTGGAATGTGAGAGGAAACCAGAGCACTGACATGAAAGGGTCTATATCAGAAGAATGAAAGTTCACAAGAACGAACGCTCTTCCGATCGAAAATGCCGGACATTGAAATACTATTTCTGGGGTTGCAGTACAGTGAGGATAGGAAGATTTCCCTTTCTTCACTGTAGTGCGACCTGGAGTTGGAATATATATTTAGCGGGGGTTGTGGTGCAATATCAAGTTCGATGTTTGTGCTTTTTTGATGTTTGAGCATTCGTTCTTGTGAACCTTCACTCTTGTGATATAGACCTGAGAGGAAACCCATGTGAACATAGGGAAGATATGCAGACTCTGCACAGAAGGCACCCCAGGTGAGAATCGAACCAGGAAACCTCTTGCTGTGAGGTGACGACTGTAAAATCTTTTTTTTATTAGATCTGTTGCTCCTACTACTATTGAAACTGTCTGGGTATTCTTCCATACTACACCCATTTCTGCCTGCAAATCCTGGTATTTTACAATTTTGTGTCTCCCTCTACGTAAAACACCGTAATCACTTGGTGTAGCAATTTCAGTGACTGATGCTACTTTTTTTAACACCCTGACATAGGCAAACATACATTTATAAAAAAGAAAACAAACCATGTTAACATGTTCACAGTTACAAACATAATACATCACATACATGCTTTTATACAATTATAATCAAACCAACATTATATAAATTGTAGAGTTCCTGTTTTCCCTTAAACCTCACTCCTCCTCCAAAACATTATTCTGCATGTATTGCTCCCACAATTTCCATTTTTCCTATTTATTTTATACCTACCATTTTCTAAAGAACACACTTAGAGTTCTTTTATCTCTGTTACAATATGCTCTACTTCAAATAAAGTTGGTTTAGACTTTGCTTTCCATTTTCTAGTAATTGCATTTTTTTTGTCAGCCAGCAGAAATAAACTTAACAAGGTCTTAGTATCTCTAGGCAGTTCAGATCCTGTACCCCAGCTCAAAAAAATAATAATAATTTCCTTAGTTACATCCATTTGCTCACCCAATATTTCTGACAAAGTACTCTGTAGGAAATTGTTAAAGTCTGCTAACCCATTACACTCCCAAATCATATGTTCCCATTTTACTCTTTCTTTCCCATCTCATCTCCAACATTTGGCATCTACCTGAGGAAAAATTCTTTGAAGTATGCTTGGGGTATAAGAATACCTATGCAAATGCTTCCAAGCAAAACACTTAAATCTTCTAGAATCTGTTGCATATTTGTAAGTCATACATTTGTCCTCCCATTGTTTCATTGTGAACTATTTATCCAGTCTCTCTTCCCAATCTTTTCTAACCAACTATGATTTATTCTTACAGTTGTTTTGCACTATTTTATATGTCCTACTAATTATCCCTTTTTTAACAGCAGCTTCTGTTCTAGATTCAACTAAAAACTGTACCAGAGCAGGTCATTCACTTTGCCTGTACTTGGATATCAGTCCCTGATAGGGAAGGCAGTCTATAACTTCCAGTCCAAATTTCTTCCTGGCCTCTTCCCATTCTATTACCTTCCCTCTCCAGTTATTTGCTCCTACTACCTTGGTTCCTTTGTCAGATTTCTCCAATACATTTCAGACCCCTCTTGCCTATTCTCTGTACCCCTAATTGCAGTTATCCCTATTGGCAGGATTGTCTTTCTCCATTCTCACATTGACTTAGTTCTTCAAATACTTCCTGCTACTTTATGAATATAATATTCTGTGTGGCTGTTGTTAGTCTCCTTAATGATCTTAATCCAAAATCCAACTCTCTACTTATTTCTTGAATTTACCTTCTGTTTCCTCTTCATCCATTTCCACTTTGAATTATAGCTTTCTGTTTGTGTTATGTATAAGAACTGTAACTGTGTAGCTCTAAATATCCATTCAAATCAGGTAATCCTAAACCACCTTGTTGGATTGGAAGGATCAATTTATTCCACCTGACCCTTACCCTCTTCCCCTCCCAGATAAAATCCTTCAACTCTAACCTAATTACTGTCCACAACATCTCCTCTGCTTGATAAAAATATGCATGATCTGTATATAAAAAATAAAGGAACTAAAAACATTTTCAATTCTTGTATCTTGCTATCTATATCCATAAGCAAGAGGTTCCATTTTTTCAGTTTTTATACTATCTTTTCTTTAGTCTCCTCCAATATATCCTTAGCTGCCATAACAGAATCCTTTTTAACCCTTACTCCTAAATACTTAGTTTTATTGTGCCCCATAAATATGGGTATTGCTGAAGTCATGTGTGGGTTTATAGTTTATAGCTATAGTCTTTGTTTTGTCTTCATCAATTTTATATCTCAAAAAAATGAGAAACTGTCTTAGAATGTTCCACAACACTCAGATGTCCTTTGCTGATTTATCACATACAAAATAATATTGTCTGCAAATAAAGCCACTTTTTCTTTTTTGATTACCATACCAATTATACCCATGAATTTCTGAGTCCCTTATTTTCTTTGCCAATGGCTCCATATATCATGCAAATAACAAAGAGGACAGAGAACATCCCTGTCTGCTTCCTCTGTTCAGGCACAAAAACCGTCTCACTTTATTTTTTTCATACAATCACTCATATATCCTCCTAATTAACCTTATTATTGCATCAGGGAATGTAAATGCTTCCTTTGCCCTATTCATAAAATCCCAGTTTACTCTGTCAAATGCTTTTTCTCCATCAAGACCCACCAACAGCTGAGGTATTTCCTACATTCTGCTTCCTTCTGGAACATCATTGTCCATTAATATTGTCAAATGTTTGCCTCCCCTCCACAAAATCACATCGATCCATATCTATCAATATTTACAATACATTGCCATTCTCTAGCTATTAGAAACATAAACATGTTATAATCATGGTTTCAAATTGAAGCGAGCCTATATGGAGATGGGGCTAATGATGCTTTATCATCTTGAGGTATTACAGCCACCACAGCTTTCTTCCAGGATGTTGGTGCTTAACCTCCTTTTAAAATACTGTAAAACAAAACCTTCTAGAGGTTTACACTTTCTTTCCTCCTAGCATTTGAAATTCCACAGGAATAACATCTATTCCTGGAAAATGTCCTGCAGATCGATTATATGGCATTGCTTTTATCTCATCTCCTCCTATCTTAAATGTTAACGGTTGAGTCTCATCTTTCTATACCTTTGGCATACTTAAGTCTTCCATAAATATTTCCAGTTGAACTTTTTCTTGATTTCCACATTCCTCTGCTTTATGCAAATTTTCATAAAATTCCTGAAATACCTCAAATACCTCTCCATGATCTCTGATTATTTTTCTGGTTATGGGTTACCTAAGCTGCTATGCTAAGAACTGTAATGCCCTGTAGCTATTATCAAAAAACAATTGCTTAACAACAATCTTTCTAAACTCATGCATATTATCCAGATACTCCCTAATTAATCAACCCCAATCCCTGCTACTACTATTGATAAAACCCCTGAAGATGTTTCTGACAGTTGTAACCGATTCTTTACTGAGACAATTCAAGCCCTAGCTAGCCAACTACCTCCTAGCTCCCCTGGTCCTGAAAGTACCATCCCTAGAAACCTACTTGTGTTCAGCTTCTAACCAGTCGCCACTTCACTTATCCATACCTTGATCAAAAAATTAAAACCCACTACACTTTCTGCCGAGCAACTCCCTGCCGAGTACCTACAAAAATCAGCTGATGCTATTGCTTACCCCATCTCAATACTAATCAATTGAACCATAGTAGAAGCTAAAATTCCCACCATCTGGAAAATATCCTATGTAATCCCACTTCACAAAGGAGGCAGCTCTACTGAATTCTCCAGTTATATGCCAATAGCTATACTCTCTCCACTTGCAAAGATTATGGAAAAATGTATTCATAGACAACTCATACACCACCTAATCCAGAATCACTTTATGGCAGACACTCAACATGGCTTCTGTCCTCATCACAGCACTACTTCAGCCCTCCTAGCCTTTACCAACACCATAAACCATAATCACAACAATAATTATATATCCTCAGCCCTCTTCTTGGATCTTTCCAAGACATTCTATATGGTTGATCACCAACTTTTAATCCACACCCTGCAAACATTTTGTCTAGATACTAGAGCCCTTCAATGGTTTCAATCCTACCTGAATGGTTGACAGCAGGCTGTCCTCTGGCAGAACAAACTCTCTAATCTTCTACCTAACACCCTTGGAGTACCACAAGGCTCGATACTAGGGCTCTTGCTGTTCTCCATCTTCATTAACGACCTTTATACTGTCATACCAAAAGTCAGCTCTATCCAATATGCTGATGACTCTACTCTGATTTGCTCAGCCACATCTCCAGTAGAGTTATGGTCAGCTACCCAGACCACCTTTAATACAATAGAAAACTGGCTTTCTGAATGTCGTCTGATCCTAAATCCCAAAAAAACTAAAATGCTGTTATTTTTACCAACACGTAGGTCTACCGCTTTCACCTTTACAATAAATTCAAATTACGGCACAATAATCTCCCCTGACCCCCTCTACAAAACTATTAGGTGGCATCATAGATAATAATCTAAAATTCGACCTACATGTTAACCAAACTATCAAAACCATCAATAAAAAACTAGAGTCACTTTACAAAATAAAAGCCTTCCTAACCCCTCCAGCTAAAATTGCCATAGCTCACTCTCACCTTATTTCAACCCTTCTGTATGCATCCCCTCTACTCTCAAATTTAAACAAGACTGTCCTTAACAAACTCTCAATTTGCTACAACCACATTGCCAGGTTTGCCACTGGGCTGCCTTTTAGGACACATCATTGCATCAATCTAAATCAGCTTGGGTGGCTTGAACTACCCAGCCTAATCCAGTATAACCAACCGATTATGGCCTATAAAATCCTCTATAATCCGGACAGTACTCCTGCACCTTAAAAATATCATCACCCCCTATAACAATCCTAGACCACTTCGATCCTCTAACAAACTACTAATTCAAACTAGCAAAATTAATAACACAGCCAGTGACTCTCTCTTTGCAAACTCTGTAAGTAGACCTTGGAACTCTCTTCCAGATGACATTACCTTACTTTCTACCTTAGGACAATTTAAAACTAGACTCAAACAACATTTGGCACTTAACTGGCTATGTCAATGTATCAAGCCTGGCTAACTCTCTCTAGAATGTGTAAAAATCTGTTAACCAGCATACTGTGTAATTTAATTTAATCCTGACTTATGCTTGGGATTAACTCTAACCTGTGGAACTTGTTTAACTTGCTTACTTATGTAATCACTGTAAATAGTCTGTTTGTAATATGTAATGCTGGTATTATGCAATGCTGTATCTGCTTACCCTTTGAGCTTTTCTCCCCAGGCCTCCGCTGAAAATGGACATGCATCCAGTCGGACTATCCCAGTCAACAAATGTAAAATAAAAATAAAAAATAAAAATAAAATTTTCTCTTTAGCAATCTGCAGTTGAGCCTCTTTTTGTTCTGTGTCATTCCCCTTATTCTGTAATACTTGAACCTTTGCCAACCCCTCTAAATAATTCTTGTTACTTCTTAACCATTTTTCTTTTTTTATTTCTGCCCTATTTTTAATTTCAACATTCGTTTAATCCCGCTTACTCACTATAACTTCTGAAGGAATTTCAAATCTCCCTAATAATTATGAATAATTTCCACTACCCAGTCCTTAAATTCTTCTATTTTTAACATGTAGGTGGGGAAGCACCAATGTCTCATTTTTACTTCATTGCCCTGCATTTACATCATAGTTGTTGGTGGTGCATGATCTGAAATAGTTATTGTATGTTTGTTGCAGCTTTCGATTAAATGTACATGTTCCTATGAAATATAATTTCTGTCTCATCTAGCCCACTTATTGTACTTTGTGGAATAATATGTAAATTCTCTCTGAGTTGACTTCCTACTACTGAATTTGTGTCTTCCTTAGCAAATATTTTAATAATCTTATTCAGAAATCTACCCTCTTTTGTTATATTTTCCCTTCTAGATCCCCCAGCTACATCCTCACTGTTGCAAATCAAGCTGATTATTTCTCCCAAAAATTTCTTAAGCTCCATAATATAACAGTTTTAGATGAAATATTAATACATGGCAGCATAATCCTCCTCCATTGCCAGTAGCCCCTTACAACCACAAATTTACCATTGCCGTCTTTTTTTCCACTTCTATCACTATTGAAGCTCCTCTAGCAATTAGTATAAGTATTCATCTTTTCCTTTGTCCCTAATATTCTGTTGAATATCCATCCTAAAATCCTTTTTATCAAATTCACATGCTCATTCTTTTCCAAATGTGTCTCCTGTGTCATTCCTATTTGCACTCTGTATTTCATAATATAATTCATTACTCTTACCTTTTTCTCTATACCTATGAGGCCATTCACTTTCCAAAACAATATGTTTAATGTAGCCATCATGATAAGAAGTTATTATTCCCACCTATTATATATGATAGCTTTTTTAATGTCTGTTTCCAGCTTTTGTGTTACATGCACCTACAAATGTTTGGCAGGTTGATCTCTTATACAGTTGTTTCTTCTCATCTCCTTTGAAACCTATGTCACATTTTACAAGACTTTTTGTTTTAATGAAAATCATCATACAAAAAGACAAATACCCCTTAAGAACATCCTCAGTACTTATAAACTTAAATCAACCACACACACACAAAGGTGTGTACTTCTTCAAATAATGAAGTTTAACTCCCCTGATAGGATCATTTGTTCCAAATCAACAGCTGCACACATAGGCATAACTTAACCTAACATTAAGGTTATCCATGCTAAGATGCATTTTACAACTTGTGCTCCTACTTACACTAATTGCTGTCTGTTCTTGTCTTATCTTTATTTTCCCCTCAGGTGTGAAAAAACAGCTTATGTGCTTTCAGAGTAATTAACCTTTACCCTTCAAAAGTATTCCAGCTTTTATTGCTTCCCCCTATAGTTAGCTTGTCTTCATGGAAGCACATGTACCAAATGTACAGCTCTGCAAACCTGTCAATTTACACTGAACATTTATTTGCCAAAGGATAACCTTTCATTGCATTCGGTTTCCTCTTATTTACTTGCTTATACAAAACACTTTTTTATTGGATTAAACCAAAGGCCTTAATCCAGACATTTACCTATGCAAATGTAAGAGACAATTTATCAGTGCTACATATATTATATTCTATGCACTTTTACAGCCCATCCCATAACTCAACAACTTAAGATTACTGCATATTAACTTAAATATGTTTTGTCCAGCCTTTCTTCTCTTTTTACATTGTAATGCCTAGATTTCATAGAACTAAAAAAAATAAAAATGCATTTGTTTACTTTGCTATCTTTATCACATACAATAAATGAAAGTGTTTTACTACATAAGATGCAATTTATATGATGAAATGTTTTATTCAAACACTGTTAAGAACAAAAATTATTTTACTAGCATTCACTTTTTCCCTTCTCCTTTCTCCTTCCCTTTATTGTGCTTCTAAACATAAATGACACAAAGTGGGGCATATAATTTTCAGTCTCCACAAGTTAAACAAAGTCAACAAAGACCAATCTCTCCACTTTTCTTGTAAAGCCATATTTCACAAATGTGATTCTTCTAGTCAAGCCCTGTGCTTTTCTTCTGTATCTCAAGCATTTTCCTTTTGGAACAATGGAAAAGGTCTTGCTGGCAAAGCCTCTCTATAAGTTTTATTTTCAGAAGAATGAGAAGCAGAGTCCCCTTCTGTTTGATCGCTCACTTTTTGTCAGACAAATTTTTGTATTTTCTTCTTAACCTATTCTACATCAACAAATGACTTTGATCCTCCAAGAAAAAATATTCTGAAGACAGCTGGGTACAGCAGATTCAATCTCATACCTGCCTCTCGACATTTGCTGACTGCTGGGATAAATTTGCTTCTCTTCTGCCTGGTATACAGTAAATAATCATTTTCGACAAATACTCTAGTGTCTACAATTTTTAATACTTTGCCTTTTTGCAACAATTTTGTCAGGATCAATTCTTTCTACTGGTATGATTGCATCTTTACTAATACAGATCTTGACTGCTTTCTCTGGACCATACACATAATGTGCCTTTTCATTTAACAAACTTTGCTGAGGAATACCACTCCATTTGCTTATTTGTGCATTCATAAAATTAATACAGCCTGTTCCTTCCAGTTTCACTGGTACAGCAGAAAGTCATTTTTCCCTGTGTGATCTGTCCTCTAACTCTACCATTTTTTTAAGTAGCTATACTCAGCCGGTCTTTTCCTCTTTCATCATCAGATTTTTGTAGTTTTATCAGTCCCTTTGAATAGCTGTTTAAAGCTTCTTCCATTTTCCAGCCTTTTGTTACTTGAGTTGATATACCTCTTCAGTGTTTCATTTACTTAAATCAGCTCTGAGTAGATTTGATTTCTTTTTCCTCTGGATTACTGGAAGTCATGTCTTGTATCAAAGTTGCAGAATTCTTCCCAGTCGGTGTTTTATTTTCATCTTTTTTAGTTGATTTTCTTTAAGACTTTCTATGTTTCTTCTTTGCTGGTATCCAGGCAGTCTAGTTATGATCCAGTTACTGAATTCACAAAAACTTGCAGTATCTGGTTCTTCTCTCTCAGTTTTTTTTTTCACACTGGGAGAGCTCAAATCAAGCTGTTGATCAATGTACTGCCCATTTTGGAAGTATTACAATCAATGCTACTTTTGTGTTTTTTTCCTGAACTATTATATTTGGTTGTCTCACATCTATTTTTTGAACTATTGGCAGTGGGTGATCCTGTGTATTATAAACTTCAACATTCTCTACAATGCTGTGGTTCATGTTTCCAGTGCTTCTCAACTACTTCAACATTGTAGTGTTTGCACAATTCCCAGTGCAACAGTCTTGCTACATTATTGTGCCTTTCACTATACATACCTTCAGTGATAAGATCGGCAATTGTTTCCAGTTCTTTTTTATTGAACTTGCATTTGTCTGTTTCTCCCAAATGTTCAATGAACTTTGCAAACCACAATATACGTAGTCCACTTTCGTGGGTTGCCATTATTAACCTTTCATATTTTGGTTTCAGTTCACCTCTCCTTAACCATTTTGATGTCAAATCCCAGTCGACATGAGATTGTTCCAGGAGATTTCTGTACTTGTCACAATACTAATGCCTTTTCCACATTTCTTTCCTTCTCATCTGATCCTTTTCCTTAGATACTTTCTTTGTTTTTTGACACATTCGGTTGATGTTCGATTTTTGTCTACTTCTGGTGTGATTTTCATTCCTTCGTGATACAATATGCATTAAACTAAGCAAGGAAGTCATCTTAGATTTCTCCTCATGTTTTAAAACTTTCACTATGTTTTGATCTGATGAGGACTGCAGATCTATACACGTAATCAATTTCAAGGAGGCCCATACCTCCTTTAGAATGAGGAATACATAATCTTGGTATACGCTGATTGTTATATATCATTTGATAAGCATGAAGCATTTTCTTGTTTTCCTGTGCAACTTATCTAATACCTTTTGGGTCCAGTCAATCATCCCAAAACTGTAAGTCAGAACAGGAAGAACAAATTTGTTTATGGCTTAGATTTTATTCCTACATGTTAAGGCTGTTTTCAATATTAGTTTTAGTCTTCTGCAGTATTCCTTGCTGTGTTTTATTTACATTTGTTCATATTTTAGTGACAATCCTTCATCAGTTCCCAAATATTGATACATTCCCTCCTGCTCAAGTTTCTTTATATCACATTCCTGTCCCAGACTGTTATTTTCTTGGTACTACAACTCTCCTGCTTTAAATGTTGCTTTTACACATTTATCAAGACCAAATGACATTATTATATCATCTTAGAAGGTTTTAACCAGTTAAAGTTGTGATTTCAACTATTCATCTGATGAACTGTACAGTTTTAAGTCATCCACAAAATGTAGATGAGAAGTCTTTAAACAAGGTTGCTTTCTGGGAACCATATTGCAACCATGGCCCTATGTATTAAGTAAACAGCTTAATGGGGTAAGGGCAATACAAAACAACAGTGGAGACAAAAGGCCAT
Source organism: Protopterus annectens (assembly GCF_019279795.1). Taxonomy (NCBI): domain Eukaryota; kingdom Metazoa; phylum Chordata; order Ceratodontiformes; family Protopteridae; genus Protopterus; species Protopterus annectens. Next base: position 1,423,599,946 of record NC_056745.1, read on the forward strand.
CCTGGAATATCACTGAGATAATAATTTGTCTTTTGTCATGTCTTAACTGCAAAGTGGTTTACCACTATTTCATGGTTATTGCAATGTAATTGATAACTGTAGGATGTATCTTATACATCTGTAAGCACTCCTTTGTCTGTGAATGTGGGATGCTGTCAAAAGCTTTTTTTGTAATCTATACATACTAGACTTATAATCTTCCCCTTTCCACAATTCTCTATTATGGCTTTATTTAGCAATAACTGATCCTTTCTTCTATATGATGTTATTTTGTTACCCTTTTACGTTATTGCCATGACTGAGTTTTTTTTCCTAAATAACTATAACCTCGGTCTACATCAATTCCAGTAAATAGTTTTACTTTGTCAGAAGGCAAGTTGTTGGTTTATAGTTTCTTAGGATTGCTTACAGGTTGGCTCTTTAGGAGGAGTATCATTTCTCCTGTTATTAACCAGACTGGTGTCTGGGATGTGCATATAAGTACATATAGAAGTTAAGTAAAACTTGCAGTAGTTTATTTTAGTCTTCTGTTGAGTACAAACCCGCAGTTTTAAAAGTACTGTATTTTCATTTTTGTCTGTTTCCTAATTGTGTGTTTCATTGAACAGTGTGCGGTGTGTCTCTCAGCAGTTAGTTCCCCACCTACCCTCCCTGTTTATGTGTTGGTATTAGTGTTGGTGGGTCTGGAATTGCCCGCCCCTCCTGTAAGTCTGTATTAGAACACTCCTCCTGGGTTCATCTCATTTGCTCACTTAACTGAGTACAGTGACATCATATTCTGAGTCTAGTGTTCACTTAATACAGAGAGAAGATTTGAGAAGGCCAACCCACTTAGGTTCTTCCTTCCTCTCTCCTTGCACTTAAAAAACAATTGCACTTTATTAATCTGCTTTTACTGTATTTGTGTTTCCTCCTAGTTTATTTTGCTTTTCTTAAAAGTACTCAATTTTAGTTATTCTGCTGCATTTATTACTGCTTGGTAGTAGCCTGATTAAACTGTAATTGTTATTCTAAGTCATTTGGTTTAAGCACTTGGGCTTCATACCAGTTGTTTTACATTAAGAAGGTTTGTGGTCTGCACTGTTGTGGCAGGACAGGTAGCTTACATCCTTCTAAGCTGGGAATTGCTGATTGAAGGCCCAATGTCTGCTATTTTAAAAGTGTGTTAGTTCTGGCTTAAGCACTTGGGCTTCAGGTCAGTTATTCTACATTAAGACGGCTGTGTTCTGCACTCTTGTGGAAGGAGAGGCTGGATTCTGCCCTTCTGAGTTGGGAATTTCTGGTCACAGGCTTATTGTGCCTGCTTATTTCAACTGTTTCTTTCTGAAATTGGTGTGCCTTGTTGCTGTAGCATAGACCAGATTCAGGCCTGCTAAATCTAGCTTTGTTTGTATAACTTGAGCACTGATCCAGGTCATCTTTTTTTGGAGAAGGTTCCCCTGCACCCTAGTAGCAGGAGTGTGTAGTTAGAACTTGTCTGATTGAAGACTGCTGGAACAGGGCTCAATTTTGAGCTTTTTTTCTGGTTAATTGGGTAACTAGTTTAAATCAGTTTGTTCGTTTTCTATTGTTTTATCTATATATATATATATATATATATATATATATATATATATATATAATTGCACTTTATTCATCTGCTTTTACTGTATTTGTGTTTCTTCCTACTTTATTACTAGGGGCATTGACTACAACTCTGATCTGCGATATATAACAATAAGTATCCTTTTCTGTGCATTTAAAGTGTTTTTTTATTGTATCTGCTTTATTTTCTGAAAAAAAAACAACAAAAACAATATATATATATATATATATATATATATATATATATATATATATATATATATATATATACTTGTTTCCCACCTTTCTAAGCTAGTATAGTCCAGTTTTCAGGTTAGTGCTGAATTCAGGGCTGTGTTACAAATCTCTGTTTGCCCATACCTTACTTGGATAGAAGGAAGTTTCTCTGTTCACCTGTGAGAGAGGGATCTTTGAGCAGCCTATCTGTCCCTGGAGGAGTGGTTTCAGCCCATAAATTAGTAGTTTATTGGCCATTTTGGGCTAATTTCTATCTCTTTCATTTCACTGGAATAAATATCGCATTTGCCTGGTTTTGTGCGCTGGGGAGCGCCAGTTAGCTAGGGTAAAACTATTCCTGGCTCCGCAAAGTCTCCTTTTCAAGTTTTCCCTTGGAACTAGACACACTTTCAACTTAAGCACTCAAGCCATTCATTTCTCAGCCCGGCACTTGCTCAAAACTTATAGCAAGCACTTATAAACCCTAGCACTACACCCTCCTGTACTGTAGAGAAGGACAAGGCTCTCTATTCGTCCTTACCAGCAATCCAGTAAAACAGTTCACTGTACCTATCCAGGCATGTCCAAAGGGCAGTTTCAGGTGTACTCTCCAGTCCAACTGGTGAAGCTGGGCATTTTGAGGCAATGTTACAACTGCCTCATGTACACAGACAACCCTCTCCTCCTACCACCAAACTGTAATACATGTGAGAGATGCAATTATACAGCCAAACTGGAGGCTAAGCTCTCTTAACCCAAGACTGGATCTGACAGTCAAGAGGAGAAGGGAAATACTTGCATCACACCACCAGTCTCACATAGACCCATTAAACTAGCACCGGCAAAAACACACATAAATACATGAAAACATACTCGGAGGCTCTAAATAAAAATCTGCAAAACCAACAGAGACCTCCAAAGCAAACAACCAAGCAATCGCCACCCCCCAACACAAACCATGAAACACATGCTTCACAAAACCAGTGTGCCATGCAATCAAAGCCCTTAAGGCAAAATAACATTCCCAACATACTAGTAATAGGTGACTATAGTCAGGCACACTGACGTCCCACTCACTAGGCTGAATAAGGAGAAGGTTACTGTTAGCTGCCTGTCAGGTGCTAGGATCCGCCACATAACACAAGCACTCAGGTCACTCCAGAACAAGTACAAATATGACTCTGTCATTGTCCATGTTGGTGTGAATGACCTGAGCCGTACCTCCCTGGACTACATGAAAAGAGACATGGAAGAGCTCTCTGATCACGTACCCAGGCCAGTATGACCCTAACCCTGAGTAGCATCCTGTCCTCACCAAGAATGATACCACGGTATAAAGAAAAAATTTTCAATTTTAACAATTGGCTAAGTTTCTGGTGTCATTCAAAGGGGATCCAGTGTCTGTCTGCCTGGGATGACATGCTCGACAAGCCACGCTGCTTCGCTAAAAACAGCTTGCACCTGTCACCCTTAGGCTTTCGAATACTGGCCAAAGCTCTTCCCACCCCCATAGTGCCTTTTTAGGCAAGGCTCAAAAGACAAACCTACCGCCGTAAATAGCACAAGTAACAAAAAACTGAGGGTAATGCTACTCAATGCCAGAAGTCTAAACTTCAAAATGCAAGCACTCGAGGCACTCCTCAGTATGGAGAAAATCGATATATGTGCAGTAACAGAAACCTGGTTTAAGGCTCCAGAGAGCACCCCAGCACTACCAGGCTACAACTCATACCATACATTTTGGTCACAGAACCCAAACCAAAATGCAAAAGGTGGGAGGTGTATCCATATTCATCAAGGATACCCACACCTCCAGGTTAGTGGCACAGCACGATGCTTCAGAGATCATCCACGTGTAACTAACAATGGGCAAAACTGCAATTCAAATTTTAGCTTGCTACAGATCACCCACCATGTCCCAAGACCCCCATTCTGCATTTCTGGAAATAATGGGAAACATAAAGGTCCTACCAAACACCCTAATATTGGGTGATTTCAATTACCCAAACATTAACTGGGAGAACTACTCAAGTACTAACTTCCTTGCCCAACATTTCCTAAAATTTATAAACTCAAATTCCTTGGTTCAACTGGTCAACACTCCCACCAGAGGTGACAACATATTGGACCTGGTCATCACCAACATGGGCGACCGGTGTTCCACACTGGAGGTCAACCCCTCGCTGGTTAGATCTGACCATAAACATATCACTTTGGATATCCACATTCTGCCCCCACCCCCAGACAAGGAAACCACCATGAAAAACTTTTCAAAAGCAAACTTCACATTACTTAAGACCGAGGTGGAAAGTTTCAAAGCCCCCATGCTGAAGGATAATGCTGTCCAAGTTGCAAAATCCTTTACTAATGCAGTTTACGGGCACCTACAAGAATGCATGGATCGTGCCATCCCAAGCAAAACCAAGACTCACTCCTCCAAGAAAAGGAAACCAGTCTGGTGGACCCCTGCCATAAACAAGCTATACAATAGAAGGAGGAAACTAGTACAGAAAAGAGTAAAATCCCAAGAAGGGAAGACATCCCTGATCAGTATCAGCAAGAAACTATGATCACTCATAAAATCATCCAAGGTGAGCTTTGAAAGAAAAATTGCCAAGGACTCCAAAGATAACCACAAGGCATTTTTTAGCTATGTCAAAAATCTAAGTGGCAATGCTCAGATCTGCTTGGAGTTAATGTAGAATGTCACAAAATGCACTGAAACAACTGATATCACCAACATCCTGGCAGACAGGTTCAGCGCAAACTTCACCCCCCCTCTCACCCCCAAAAGGGCCCATAACCATACCAGAAGAATGTAGAGTCCTTGAAATCACAGACACTCAGGTTACAACAGCTCTCTCCAAAGCCAAAAACACAGCATCAATGGGACCAGACAGTGTCCCAGGCAGCGTCCTACATGAGCTCAAAGATGAACTAACCCCTCACCTAAACACACTGTTCAAACTCAGCCTCTCCATAGGCTACGTACCCATAGAGTGGTGCACAGCAATGGTTATTCCGCTCCACAAAGCTGGAGCCACAACAGACCCCGTGAACTATTGCCCTATAAGCCTGACTAGCTTGATCTGCAAGGCTACGGAGAGCATCATCATGGAACTCATTAACAGAGACATTGGGAATCTCCAAACATTGGATCCTACCCAATTCAGCTTTGTTAAGGGCAGATCATGCCTCCTAAATCTGGTGGGCATCTTTGAGACAGTTACCAAGGCTATAGATGAGGGAAAGGTGGTACACACAGCCTACTTAGACCTCGCTAAGGCCTTTGACACCATTCCCCATTCTGGTATTATAGACATGCTCACCAGCCTGAACATAAACCCCTGCATCACAAGATGGGTTGCCAACTGGCTCACAGACAGAACCCACATGGTGAGAGTTGCGGGAGCTAGGTCTGACTCTAAACTGGTTACAAGTGGCTTTCCCCAGGGCTCAGTCCTAGGACCCCTCCTGTTGGCATATACTTTTCTGAAGTACAGACAAGCACAGGAAGACTATGGCTGATCAAATTCACAGATGACTGCAAACTAGGGGCTATAATTGACTCTCCAGCTGACACAGACATCCTCCAAAAGGGTCTCACTGAGATGGATACCTGGTGTCAAAATCATGGCCTCAAGATAAATGCCAAAAAGTGCATAGTCATCCCCTTTGGAAAAAACAAAGTACCTACAAACTACCACGTAGGTGGTTGTCCCCTAAATATGGAAGATGTAATAAGGGATCTGGGGACCCAAGTAGGTAGTAATCTCACCTTTGATAATCACATTGCCAAAGTGGTTAGAAAATCCTTCTACGTGGCCCAGTGGCCCATTTAATCACAAAAGGGTTCGCATCCTGATCAAATATAAGGGGGCAGCGAAAGCCAACACATTCTGGCTAGGCTTATAAATGCCTTCGGGCAGATAGCCTAGTACCTACCTATGAAACTATGAAACTATAATTCTTACTCATAGCCAAATCTTTGCGTAAAGATGTTAATACTTTTAGCCAGAAGTTAGGTACCACATCTGGGTCTGGGGGAGGGGGGGCATTTAGGAGCTTTTCTTAATTGTGTTTCAATTTTTCTGACCTCTACTTCATCCCATTTCATGTCTCCTCCATTTAAACTCCTTACAGTTTCTTTTAATCTTTCTGTCCATTCAGCATCTTTGTAATGTTCCACAGGGTCTTCATAAATATCACTAGAAAATGTTTATATATTTTTTCTTTTTTGGTGGTGTTTCTATTCCTCTTGCTTTGTTTCCCAGTTCTGTATAAAACTTTTTTGTATCATCAAAGAATTGCTTATGTTGTACTTTTCCTTTAATCTTTTCTGCATATCTTCTAAGTTTTTCTACCTATGATGATATCTTTAGTTTATTTCCAACAGTGTATAGTAGATCCTGTTCCATTTTGATAATGTGCATTGCTTTTACCATGTTTATCTTACTTTTTGTTGATCTGTTCCTTCCTGTATATTCTTTTAACAGTGTCTCTTCTTGGCTTAACTGCTTTATTATTTTCTCTAATCGATGCTTCCATGGTGGCATTTTATTTCTTCCCTTCCTTTCCCTTATTACTTTATGTTTTTGTGGTAAGACTTTGTCAGTTATTAATTTAGCTGCACAGTAATATATTCTATTTACTACTGTTATATCAAATTAATTTCTCTTAACAGTCTTGATTGTTGTCTTAATCTGTTTTATTAGACTTTTGGGTCTTATTTACTTTCTGTAATCTATGTTTTCATCACTCTTAATATGTCTATCCATCTGTAGTAAATCAAGCAGCTGTTCCTTTAGATAATTTTCTTCTAAACTAAGAGTGCATTCCTTGCTCTCTGTTTTCTGTGGCCATTCTACAGAAAGTTCTGGAACATTTTCCTGTGCATATCCTCTTCAGATGTATCCTGCTGCTCCTTCATATGGGAACTCACTGGCCCATCACTTTATTAGAGGTGCCACCATTTCCTGTTCCTTCCCTTGCTATGCAACTTTAAATGAAGCTTTACACAGGTTTCCTATAGAAGGCTCCAGACCATCATCATGTGGTAAGTCTTCAGATGCCTCCTGCTCCACCTGTTTCTCCTTAATCTTGGGGCTCATTGTTCCATCATGCTGTGGCATTGCCTATGTTGAATTTTCTACACTAAATCCTTCACTTTGCAGGTAATCCATAACTTCAGTTTCTATTTGTTTAATTTCTACTTTACTAATCTTCTGTTCTACATTCCCCATTTGTTTTCTTCTTCTTCTTTTTTGTATTGTGTGATTTTGCCCGCACTTCTCTTCAAATATCTTTGGACCTGATTTTTTTCATATTGATTAATTTAGCTTTCTCCTTTGTGGAAATATTGCACCATATCAGATCACTTTTTCTTCCTTGTGTCCATGTTTCTTTTTATACCCTTTAAAGATCTCTGGGTTCAGATGATAGTTTGTTAATCTTATAACACTCTCTAAAAACTCTATTAAATTGAACACTTTCAGAAACTCTTGTGTTTTAAAATTAATGAAAATAAGACACAGATAGTACTTATAAATTCTAACAAGAAAGACATAGATAAAGATTTTTCTAAATATATAGCTGCTAACAATACAATAAAATACTTAGGGGTTACATCAACAGATGAACTAGATAAGCCAATAACAATAAACTACTCTAATATAACAATAAAACACTCATTCAAAATGGAATAAATACTTTTTTTTACAATTGAGGACACGCATTATATAATTAAAATGATTGTTTTCCCAAAAATATTATACTTCATACAAACCTTTTCTATACCTCCTCCTAAATCTTATATAAAACAATTAAAAAAAACAATGCTAAACTTCTTATGGTATCCCAATAAACCCAGAATAGCTCTGAATCATCCCTTAAATGACTGGGAAGCAGGAGAAATCAGTCTTCCAGGTACAGAAATATATGCACTGTCATTCAATATAAAAACAATATCATTACAGGTAAATAATACTTATTCTGACAGATAGAAACACATACATGAAAATATATGGCTAACATCAGGTTTTACGTTACCATCACAATATACTGAGATGGTATCAAATAATTTTCTTTAGATAATGAGAGCATTTTACAAAAAACAAACAGAAGCACATAAGTTCTAAGTTTATTAAAAAGGATATAAAACCCTTACGAACAGGAATCTAAACATAAAAGCTTGGCCATTCTTGCTATATCCTATTGGATACACACAAAATAACATTAGAACTTTTGATAGAGATATAATAAAGACTCTTAGAAAGCATGAACTGACTTATTGGCATCAGTTACTAAGCTCTGGAAAAGTTTTAACAATGGAACAAATAAGAAACAAATTTGATTTAGGTAATGATATCTGGCTAAGCATACAGGATATAAGACAGTACATTTTTAAACAGACTAGAGACAATGTGATTAACAATCAGACAAAATATACCTAAATTTATAGAACACTTGGTCTTTTCAACAATACAAGCTGTTCATGGAAAAGGTTAGTTATCAAACATCTATATAACATCTATAAAATAATTAAGAAAATGAAATATCATACATCGAATCTTTAGGACTACTATAAAACAATAAATGATCAAATGGCAAATGACAATGACAAGAAATCAATACTTCTCTTCACAAAGCAAACAGCTCTTTCATTGCCATGGAAACTGTTCATATGGAAATTTGTTTATAGGTACTTTATAATATCACATAAAATGGAAATAATGTTCAAACAAAATATAGGATGTTGGAGATGTAAAAGGAACTTGAAAAAGTTATTTTTTCCTTGCAAATAATGATCATTTCCATTTGCTGCCATACCGCAATGTGTTGCTAGAATGTTTTCACTTTTATGGACACTACTGGCTACAGCACACAAAACCATTACTACAAATTGGAAAAGTGAGGCTTCAGCCACATTTAAAGAACACAGAAACATTGTACTGAATATATCATGAAAGGAAATGAGAACCATTAGAATCAGAATAGAAAGGACCCCATCTTATTACAAATCACGGAAGAAAGTGAACAAAATAATGGAGAGATGGCTGTAATACCGCATGAAATGAATGTTTAAATGTGAAAATGTGTGATATCTTTTAAACTTAGACATTAGTTTGTTTAGATTTTATAGTTGTTGACTGTATATAGTTGTTAACCTGTATAAATTATGTTTTATATTACAAAGTTATGAAATTACATTCATTTTGTAAAATCAATAAAAATGTTTAAGCAAAAAAAAAAATCTCTGGATTTTGTTCTTTATATTTTTGCACTTTCTATGTCACTTCGTTTTCCAAGCAACCCAAAGTTTCTTTGTCTAAGTAATGTTTTCATTGATCTGTTGTATTAATGGAGGCAAATTTTCATTTGAAGCATTTGACTGACAGTTTTTTTTTTTATGAAAGTAGTTTTCTTTCCTCTAATTTCTCTCTTAATATTTCTGAAAATCTTCTATGTGGAAATTCTGGGCTTCATGCATAATTGTAACAATATATAATCTCTTCCTCATCATCAGTAGTCTACTCTGTCATCTTTATGGCTCTTGTTTGCCTAGCAGTTTTTGTGTTTTTGGGCTACTAGTTCCTTCCTAATAGGTGGCCATCCTCCCCATGATCCTGGCCCAACCTCATTAGAGGAATGTTTCCATGTCTTGAGGATTCTATACTACCATTTTTTTCCAGTCATGGAAACAGTACATGCACCAGGATTGGGTACTTTTTCATCCGGGAATCTGTGTACCCTGCTGTCTTTTTTATTTTTAACCTAACTCTGTATATAAGACTCGACTGTCTATATATCAGTGTTGTCTTGGTAGAATTTTGTGAAAACAGGGTCCACAACATGAAGGTACTCATCAAGACTTGAGGATGGATTCAGTTCCTGCAATACTACTCTGCTTTTCTTGATGCTTTTATCATCTCTCCATTTGCACCCTCAGAATCTCTGGCTATATGATTGAGGGAATGTGAGAGGAGTAACCTGGGATCTGACCAGAATCTCACAAAATTTTGCTTTTAAAAAAGGCAAATATCAGGCATTTCTTGACACTTCAGCAAGTATTTTTATTTTATAGAATGCCTAGTATATATGTAAGAAACAGACATCTAAGAGCTGCTGCAACTCAGTCACTGACATTTTTACTGATTATTCTCAAATGTACTATAGTTTCTCACAAGTTCCGTTGTAGCTGAAAGTGATGCGTCAAGATAGACTAGAGTAAGTTAATTTTATCAGCTGTTCCCTCACAGTTCTTTGTGGTCAAGAATTAGCTTTCCAAGGATACAATATAACAACAGGATGTATGCCCATATGATGGCATTCAGGGTTATGAAAAAAATAAAATCAATATGCATTTATTGGCAGTTTGCAGTTTGGAGAGTGCAGAATGTCACAGCAAAGTAAAATATAACTTGTTTTTCCATTTCTGCCCACCTTTAACTGCCAAATGCTTGTGGCTTGCTGCTTAGTAATATATTTAAGGGAAACACATATGCTGGTGAATTTTTACTGTTAGCATCTACCCTTCAGACAAAGAGAGACAGAGAGAGAGAAAGCCTGCTTAGCTATAACTATTATACATTATTACAGCTGGATTTTTTAAGCATATACAGTAGTTTCTAACTTTGGGGTGTTGGACTAGCCTAGGTGGTGCACAAAAAGTGGGAAGGTATTATAGCATTGAAAGGTATTATTAACCTCTCCTGTAAATTAAGTCATGTGAGTACAATAGCTGTAGCCAAAATACTCTTACTGTCAGTATGATAACAATGAAAGGGACTGGGCTGTGAGGAGGGTGAGCCTTGAAAAAACAGTTGTTATACCTCTGCTCTTCTGCTGATTGTCCAGTCACAAGGTAAAGTAATGAAATTGTCCAGCCACAATGTAAAGTAATGAAAAACATTTAATAATAAGTAAAATGATTATTAAAAATGTAAATCAATACATTTTAATAAACATCAGAATTCAATCACCAGAAATATAAAATTAAACTGTAGGATAGAAGTCCATCATCTTAGAAAAACTCAATCTAAATAACTAACCTTTCCTAATCCAACTAGAGAATATTGCCCCTGATCTAATCTAAAACATAACAGCAAGGCAAAGGCAGGTTTAGAGTTTTTGGTGAGTCCTTTTTCTAGGGTATCACTGCACTGCACTGTAACTGACTGCAACTCTTAACTAAATGCCCACAACTAACTTCAGCAGTCTCTTTTATAGTCCATGTTAACAGCCTTAACTGTCTTATTTTAAAAATAACAATCAGCTGTTTGAAAAAGTTCTTATTCCTATCAATCATCTGTTCAAATAATCACATAGCAACCATGAACATTCTAATGACATCACCTACTGATCAGCTGATTCTCCACAGACAGTTTGTACTTTAGAATCTCCCTCACAAACATGTGCAATTAGAAATGTATCAAAACACTTACAAATTATTTGACCATTTTGTATAAACATGTAAATACTCAATATTTTAAAAACTTATATTTTCACAATTAAACATGCTGGCATACAACACAATTTAATCTGAGAATATATACAAATCTCCTGCCAGACATACTAACACAGATTACACTGTTTTTATTTTCTTCACAGACACCTCAATGTATTTCTGCAGTTAAATCCTGCTGATGCTTCTAGGCATCAAATACTGCTTCTTCACATTTGCACTAATAATTCCAAAACTATGCTACATACAAAGTATTACAAGTTTTCATTTGAAAGTTTACACAATTGCAAACATAACTGTATTTATATTGGACCACTGTCAAGGGCAGATAAAGAGATATTAATTTTTATTATAATATTTATTTTTATTGTTGTAAAATTCATGTTTTTTTCTTAATATCACAGCAGCCAAGTAGCACAGATAGAATAGTTTAACCTTATATGAAAGCTCTTAGCTGAATGAATAAAATGTTGCTGATAGTTTATGTGCAACTTGAGTAGTTGCTGAGATATGATACTGTAAGTTATTTACAAAATATACAGACTTAATACTTACTGTGTTTATTGTGAGTTATAAAATCTGGCTTAAGATCTAGAACCTAAAGAATACTATCACTTTAAAAATAGTTTGTGCTGAAAGGTTTGCCATTTATACATATTTAGTAACTCCTATGGTTTCTGAGACATGAAGATTTGTTTAAGATGTGAGGACATAATTAGAGTCTAGCAAAAAGCTCATTTCCAACCAATGAAATTTACAGTGCAAATTTCCAGAGCTCTACTAGAGGAAATGCATTAAACTGGCATTATAGGGTTATTTGCCATTGTGCTACAGGTAAGACACTACCTAATATTTATTTAGCATTTTATTTGTGTACCATGACATATGTTGCTGACTGAAATTATATGTAAATTATTTGTATTTCAGCATATTGCACTGGTCAGCTCTATACTGCCAGATTCTCGACCTTGGGACAACTTGGAGGGGAATACTGGGGCAATGCATAGTTTCCATTTGCAACATGTTTAGCATATTATTCACATCACTACTAGTACATAGTATGCATTTATACAAAAATTGTGTTGTTATACATATCCTCTGCAAAATACTCTAGCAATAAGTCATCAGTTTATGATGGACTGAGCTACAGAACATTGTTAATGTGCAGTTTGATTCCAAGTGTTTGTGTACTTGTTTTGCAATGCACACATATTCTAGTCTATCATATTTTAACAAATGTAGCAACATATCATGTATTAGGGATAAACTGGAAGCTTGCAGTAGTTCTAATATTTATACTTTGTTTTCCTTTGTGCAGTTTCATAGTTATAGCACTGTGTGTTTCCCCGCTTTGTTGTGGCATGCCTTCCATTTACCATGCTTTTCTCTTATTGTTTTGCAGAGTATACACTTAGGCATATTACAGCACCTTTGATTTATCTGTCATGTGCTGGGAAGACATTGACCCTTCACCCCCATCTTACAGATAAAATCAGTCTTGAATGGAACATTAACTGTTACTCCATATTATATTCCTGCTTAACACTCACCTTTTACTACCTTGTTACTCTTTTAGAGTTTGCTCCTTTCGTAGCAAGATGCAGACTATCGTTAAAGTTTGATACTGTTTTGCAGAATGGCTGCAATCACATGTAAACAGCTTACTTATAATTTTGTATGTAATCTCCTTCACATATTTTAGTCACCTCTTCAGCAGCCCTGTTGAATTAGATTGTCCATTATAGTTACATTGAATTAATAACTTACTGACTGGATGCTCCCTATAGATGTCTGTAATCCTGTTAAATTATTGGTGATTTTGAGTATGTTCTCTGTTTTTGTCTCACTACTATAGGTACTCTCAAGGAATTTTAGTGTGAGAGCATACATTCACTGAATCATGCTCTACTCACTAGGTGGCCTACTTTGTTCACCCCTATTACCCAACCACCCCATACCCTTCCTATTTTTATATCATCTCCTCTGCTTCATTTTGATATTGCTTAGTTAACCCATTCATTTCCCCAAATCCATCATGTTAGGCACTTTAAACTGACCTAAACAAATGTTTAACACTGCTTATAATTAATACAAGTAGTTTATGTTCTAAAACGCTATAATTGCATCCTGCACAACGATATTCTAAAATTCCCAGCACTAGTAAATTTATTTTTTATATAATAAATTTATGACAGTGTTACTAAATAATATAGGTGCATTTGCTTTAAATAACATATGCCCTTGAATACAACACTACAAATATTTTAATTAAAATACATTCTTTTCTCCTACAGTCACATCCTGCCAGAGCAGCTTTTGCCTGTAAACTAGATGTTCCATTTTATGAAACTACCCATTTGTATTTAGTTATACTGTGTTAGTGTGTAAAGCTGTATTTAACTATGCATGTTGTAAATAAATAAAGGTGTGTGGTATTTGCATCATCTAAATTCCATTGCATATATCTTTTTTAACATATTTGTACAAAATGTCTTCTCTAGGCAGTTGAAATGGGCCCATTGGTGATCAGGCCACTAACCCAGTTAACAAACTTAATATAAAATATAAATAAATTAATTAAAATAATGCCAAAGAGTGAGGAATGAGAACAGCAGAATGCATATTACATATCTTTTAGCTTGTTCAAGAGAGGAAGGCTGTATATATTGCCAGAACTATTTTTTTTTTTCATTTGACTATGCGGGCAGTTTTTTGGATGACCAGGGTCCAGTTCAGGTACAAAAAAAATAGAGATAAAAGTCAACAGTCCACTAAGTGGTGTGGCAAGGCATTGTTGCTGACCACCACCTGCAAAGGGAGAAAGTAGAATCAGCAGCAGACTGTCAACAAGCGACACATGAGTCCTAGTTATGTATTTACTGACATTCAATTACCAGGAAAGTTTGACTGGGCAGGAGACCATTTTCAGTGGAGGTCTGGGGAGAAAAGCTATAAATTATTGCAGAACATTTTAAGAACAATAATTTTACAGTCTTTAAAAATAAAAACAAAAACATCTACAATATAAATTATAACAAATTAGATATAATATAAAAACATTGGTTAAGGATTGATACAACATACATGACAATCAATCATTTAATATTAAGAGGCATTTTAGACAGTTTGTAAAGAAATTAAAGGTAAGTTAGTCTGATACAAACAGGAGTTGCAATATGAAGTGATGGAAAAAGAGGCTTATAATATTTACAGAGAAAGTCAAGGAAAAGCATTTGATAGAAGTAATGTTCACATTCAGGGATATAGTATATCCTGGTTTTGAGTAAAAACAGAGACAGATTTTAGCTATAAGAGACCTTGGGACACAGGTGAACAGTAGTCTCTCCTTTGATAATCACATCTCATCACAAGGTTTCTCATCCAGAAAAAAAGGTCATTGTTCCCTCTACTTATCACTCATTAGACCCATTATAGACATCTACAACAACTGGTAATGCCACAGAAATACCTCACAAAGAGGATTACTGGCCTCAAACAGATGCCCTACACAGACCATCTCAAAAAACTCCAGCTTTACTCCCATCATATCGCCCTTTTAGAGGCATCTCTGCCCTACATACAACAAAGCTATCAAAACCAGAGCTGTTGGACATCCACAATAAACAGAACATGCTGGAGGTAGATTTCTGTCCAGAGACTTTCCATACTCTGGAACAGACTACCTAACTATGTCAAATAGAGCTCCTCATTAGCACTCTTCAAGAAAAATCTTGATGATTGCATGTTTTGAAAGATGGGACTGAGGATATAGACCCGATGGATACAGGTATGATGTTCCAAGCCTTAGCAACTTTGTATGAATACAGACAATGCCCAGCAGATTTGCTACATTTGTAAACCAGGAGTTTTTTATCAGTGGATCGATGGATGCTGGATAATTTTATAGGTGGTAAGAAGCTGTGTATATGTTAGTTAACAGGATAGATCTAACCAATTTAGGCTTTTTATTGCTATACATTGGTGAAGTGATGGAAAAAGAGGCTTATAATATTTAGAGAGAAAGTCAAGGAAGAGCATATGTGCTGCAAATTTAGCAACTTTGTTATAGCATTGTTCAGGTTTTAATTTTTGTGAAGCCTGGAGGTTAGAAAGAATGGGAGCACCATAAAGAAGACTGTGGAGGAGATAAGTAGTGGCAAGTGTAGTTTTAGTTGAATTGGTGAGAAAGATTTTTGCTCTGTAAAGCATCCTTAGTTTTTGATGAGTTTTTCTTATGCAATTTTATACATGCAGGTTGAATGTAAGATAATCATCCACTATCACCCCTAATATTTTGCTATGAGAAGTGACTTCGGTGGTTGTATTATAAAGAGAGAGGACTTTAAATTTTGCATAGCACTGTAGGTCATCTAGATGTGTGGAATCCCTGATACAATGCTAGTAACGTAGGCCGCACAAAGGTTGTAGTAAGCTTACATGGCTAGGGTGCACAAGCCATATTATAGCCCCTGGTGGTGTCCAGAGATGGAGCCGTAAAGGGTAATGCTACTTGTAGAGGTAGATGAATCCCCTCATGAACGCCTATCATGTAGTCACCCTCTTGAATGTCAATGAGCATGTGCAAATGGTCACATATGACATGAAAAAAAATCACTGTCTAAATGACAGCTACACTACAGCCGTACCCTCACCCCATAAAGGGGAACAAAGAGGTGACAGCAGTGAAGGAAGTTTAATACCCAGTAAGAATGGAATACAAATCAAAAAGACAAAAACGAGAAAAAAGAGAGTCAGATGTCCCTGAAGTGCTTATATCACTATACCGCTTCCAAAATGTTAAGCATCATAAATGTAAATGTGGAGAACTAGATAAAACCACAATATGAGTTGTGCAATACACATACCAGCAATGTACTGGCAGGTATTATAAAATGCATTCTGCAGGCATGTCTGTTTAATCATTTCAGTGCAAAGATACACCTGCAGTGACTAGTGCAATCCCAAAACTACAGTACCTTTAAAATGAACAGATATATGCTTTATTTAATAACTGTATTTTACAGTCACTATAACTTTTCCATACAAGAAGTCATTCACATTTACCATTTCATGGTGGTATTTACCCAGCCAAGCTTCACCTTCATGGGTAAGTCACTCGAGTCATGGTAAAACTTAAACATCTATGCCCCATCTGTGATTACTGTTACAGTGGTTAATTCCTTCATAAGCCAACTAAAATGCACCATCACGTTTATATTTTAATAAACGGCCCCATTTTGAAACAGTTGCTTATTGCAAAACTAATTGGCTGAGAACAGTCATAGCAAGTGCAATTTCAAATGTAAAAAGTATGCAAAATGGCACACAAATGATATTTTAAAAATACAGTCTTTCAGTGGAGACAATGGCCCCCACAGAGAGTTGATATGCCTATATCCCTTATTAAATTATCCAGTTCTGAGGTCAGTACAATTCAGAGGAGAGAACATTTCTTTATTTGCAGTAACCAACCAAACAATAAAAGTGTTTTTTTTTTTTCAAATGAGCATCTGAAATCAAGTTTTACCCACATGGCCCTTGAAGAACCTATTTTCTTAAATTAAATCAGCAACCATCTCCAAAAACATAGAAAAGTACAGTTATAGAGCAGTCAGAGTAAAAGATAGGATACAGTGCAGTGAGCAAAAGCAATTATTTTTAAGTGACTAACACAACCACAAAACTTCTATAGCAAGCATAGGGTATATTCCATCATATTTTACTCATGAACCTTAAAGGGTTTTATCTGAGTAAAAAGCAGTTCAGCAGCACCAACATTTGAATTAATACTAATCAGTTAGTTAATCAGTTAAACAGAGCACTGTACTCCATGACTGCTGAAGAAAGTCAAGCATTGTTTTTCAAGTTTTTATCCAGTTAATAGATTTTCTAGTACAGCTGCAGTCAAAACATCTGTGTGATATGGTATCATTTAGTAAGACAACTGGGTGCAAAGAATGTATACCCACAGGGGGGTTAAAACATCCAGATAGAATTAAATCAACTTAGAATTTCTATATAGTCTCCAATTGCTGTATAAATTATAATTATACAGTGGATAATGCAAGCACATGCACTAATAATCTATGTCAAGAGTAAGACAAGTCATGGCTTCGTTAAAGTAAGTAGAGACGTGAACAGATCTAGACATACTGAGACCCTAAGCTATGGGAAGCTTCAAAGGCTTTATCTGGCAACTGCTAACAGAGCAAAGGCTATGTGGGTGGTTACTCTATTAGAACTTTAAAAACATGGCTTTAGTTATTCAGTTTCAATACAATTGATAGGAAATTAATTTATGAAGATTTTTATATATGAAATTATATTAAATTAAATAATGAGTTTATGCTTAAAACTAGCTCCAAAACGACAACAGTAGTACAATGCCTATTACTACAACTGAGAACATAGCAATTATGTTGCTTAAACTGTCTTTTAGAGTTACAGTAGATATTAGATGAACAGAAATCAGTAGCTAAGCTTTAAATCACTGTTCATCAGGCTGGCTACAACTGCAGTAATAAATGTGAATGCATACTGAGATATGAATACCCAAACTAGAAATGTACAGTAAATCTTAAAGACATATCAGCAACTGAAAACAATTTGCAAAAAGACAATAAGCTCTATTAAATTGTATAAAGATTTCAGCATCATCTTAAGACACACGGTGTAATGTGTGGGAAAAATTAAGTTTATTATTGCATGCATGAAAGACTGTATTAATATTTCATTGGAAACTATTTAATTGTGGAATAATGGAAAAAGTGATGGCAATAAGTTTTTCTTTAATCAGATATCTCATTTTCTATGACACGCCTTTCAGACTGCTTTAATCACTGGTGCTTTTAAATGACTGGTCTAATTTTGATTGTTATATAAAATTAATAAATTGTGATTAAAATTAGGATAAAACCAATAGCATGTAGGTTACTGTTTAGCTATATAATAGTCAAAATATAGAAATCTCAATAGAGAACATCATTAGCTATGAAAACTTGTGTTTTCATATAAGACAGTGCAGCAGGCTGTCATAATTTTTAACATGTTATGACTGCCACCTTGTGGCCTGTCTATTAAGTACATCCTAAAATGAGTATAATAATTTGAGGAAAAAAAGTAATATCAGAGCAATGCAATATATATATATATATATATATATATATATATATATATATATATATATATATATTTATATATATATATATATATATATATATATAGTGAAACTTATGACTGTCAGGAAATGCAGCACAGTGCTTATACCTGGTTAAACTAAGGAAGTATACTTGCCACCTCAGTGGGCATGGTTATTTTTACATAAACTGCTTAATTTTAACAAGTCCATACATCAAAGTAACTCTAAATTAGGTTTGATGTAGTTCTTAGTGATTTACGTGCAGGCAGATAGCAGAACAATCTCTTCCAATACATCACAAAATTAATTAAATCAAAGTAAATACATGTAATAGGAAAAATTCCGCTTTGAATCTCTATATCAGGAAAAATTGTAAAATTCATAAAATTGTACTTCTAAGCATCTTCATTCACAACTAAATCCCTTTTATAAGTACTGAACTAATATGAATATTTTTAACAATGGGAGTGACATACCATTAATCATGCATTTTTGTGTCTTGTGCTGTCTGTCTTGCACAAAGAGGGAAATATAATGTTGGGCATACAGAAAGCCAGATATAAGGATTTCTCAAATAAATTATCTCCTTATATTTCTAAACTTAACTTCATGACCTCAATGAGTGTATTTCCTTTTCTTGCAGCTCTCTCTCTCTCTCTCTCTCTCTCTCTAAGACTTTTCAGGGTGTAAAGGTCAGACATATTTCCTACCATGACTAGCTCTATTTTTTCATATCCAATGCCAGGGCTGCATATCAATTTTAAACATTTGAAGTAAGTGTGAACAAACTACACAAGAGCAAAAGTAGCCTACAGCAACAGTAATGGATCCAGCACTAAAACTATTACTACTTTGTCCCAATGCATCATCTAGAATTGTCGCCTATTCTGGAAGTGCAGACAACAACTCTACTATAAATATCACCAGTCTCAAGGAAAAAGGGTAGTGAATAGAAATTCCAATAAATTAACAAAACAATTAAGACTACTGCAACAGAAAATGTTTAATTAATACAGTACAGAACATCACAAAATAAAATAAGCAAGATGGAGAATAGATTAAATGTAGCAGTAAAATATCCAATTAGTGTTAGAACATCTCTAATATCCTCACAATAGTTCCCTTCCCTGCTTGTAGCAAACTTTCATCTTCCTGCCATTGGAATTTATCATTTTTTTTTCATTCCATCATAATTTCAAAGATATTTTAGGTTCTTCTTTTTTTTTTAGGAGCACATTTGGTTTATGCACAGCTGTGATCTTAATATGGGTATATTTATGGAAACTACATCTTTGTAAGTCATTACTGACTCTAAGAGCTCACACGTCACGTCAGTCGCCCTGCTAGACAGGGGTGCAGGGAAGTAAATAGTGTGGGAAGAAATAGCCAGGGAATTGTTATGGCTAGGCTTGTATAGGCCCTAGGGCCGATAGCCTAGTACCAACCTATAAACCTATAATAGTGTGGTAAGAAATAGCCAGGGAATTGTTATGGCTAGGGTTCTATAGGCCCTAGGGCTGATAGTCTAGTACCAACCTATGAACCTATAAATAGTGTGGAAGAAATAGCCAGGGAATTGTTATGGCTAGGCTTGTATAGGCCCTAGGGCCGATAGCCTAGTACCAACCTATAAACCTATAATAGTGTGGTAAGAAATAGCCAGGGAATTGTTATGGCTAGGCTTGTATAGGCCCTAGAGCCGATAGCCTAGTACCAACCTATGAACCTATAAATAGTGTGGGAAGAAATAGCCAGGAATTGTTATGGCTAGGCTTGTATAGGCCCTAGAGCCGATAGCCTAGTACCAACCTATAAACCTATAAATAGTGTGTTAAGAAATAGCCAGGAATTGTTATGGCTAGGCTTGTATAGGCCCTAGAGCTGATAGCCTAGTACCAACCTATAAACCTATAAATAGTGTGGGAAGAAATAGCCAGGGAATTGTTATGGCTAGGCTTGTATAGGCCCTAGGGCCGATAGCCTAGTACCAACCTATGAACCTATAAATAGTGTGGGAAGAAATAGCAAGGGAATTGTTATAGCTAGGCTTCTATAGGCCCTAGAGCTGATAGCCTAGTACCAACCTATAAATAGTGTCGGAAGAAATAGCCAGGGAATTGTTATGGCTAGTGTTCTATAGGCCCTAGGGCCGATAGCCTAGTACCAACCTATGAACCTATAAATAGTGTGGGAAGAAATAGCAAGGGAATTGTTATAGCTAGGCTTCTATAGGCCCTAGAGCTGATAGCCTAGTACCAACCTATAAATAGTGTGGGAAGAAATAGCCAGGGAATTGTTATGGCTAGGGTTCTATAGGCCCTAGGGCCAATAGCCTAGTACCAACTTATGAACCTATGAACATGTAAATGGCTAAAGCCTGAACAGCTATCAAATTCTATACACCTAATTTCGGATATAAAAGTGCACAGCATGAAAAGATTTGCTTTCCTACAAGAGAAGTAAATAAATATCTCCTGCTTTCACAAACATCTGCCTATTTTTGACATCTGTCTTTGTTCATATGATCTTTGCAAGGATAGCTGAGGTAAGTTTTTTTAAATCAAGCAAGAAAGTAATTTGCCTCTTTTAATAGGGGGATGCTACTTTGTTTTTTGTTCCTAAAAGTTTGTTTGCAATAATTATCATCAGTTAGAAGAAACACAGTAATGGACCTTCTTAGATGTATTATCCTCTTGGTATTTATCCCAGTGAAATGTAACTTTCTTGGTACCATCATTAAATGGCAGATTATAATACAGATAATTTTAGTAGCTGCAGGGGGGCCCACAGCCAGTGCCAGAATAGGACTCTGCAGCTAGATTACACACAGAGTCATTTTTCTATGTACTTATTTTTATAGTAAAGAAATGCTGCTGAGCTCCTTTTGAAAGCAGCCATAGCTGCATTCCCTTACAGGTGAGGTAACTGCAGTCAACCAATCAATTTGTGCTCTTTGCCAGAACAGAAAACCTACAAAGAATGTTAAACAAGAAATAGATCGTTGTGAAGTGTAAAGAAGGTGATTTTTTTAGCATTATTTTTATACTGGTAGGCAACTAGATATTGACAGACAGGTGTGTGTGTGTGTGTGTGTGTGTGTGTGTGTGTGTGTGTGTGTGTGTGTGTGTGTGTGTGTGTGTGTGTGTGTGTGTGCACGCGCGTGCATGCAGTTATGCTGTTTTTCCTAAAATTAGTTATTATGTACATCATTTCTCAGAGTAGTCTGCATTACTCTTTTCCAGACTGGTCCTCTCTCTCTATAATAATTAACCGCCTAATCTTCTGCTTTTTGAACTGAGACTCTTTGGATGTATGCCCAACATATCAAAGGAAACATCTGCTCATCATAGTGCTTATTTCTCCCATTCTTCGTATTGTATGCCTGCTCTTCCTGACTAGTTATGAATAAAATTATACAACTTCTCTAGTTTTTCATACTCACAGAGCCTTACTATCAATATGAATGGACAAGTTTGGGACCATGCAACTTTTCTCATAAAACTGTATATGATTATATTCCAACTGATCAAAATTCAAATGCATCTTAGCCAGTGCCATGGTGTAGAGAGATAAAGCCCAAACTATGGCTCAGGTGACCTGGGTTCAATTAATGGCTCAGGCATCTGAGGTGCTGGCAGGGAGAAGGGATGGCTGTGTCCATCCTGAGGGAGTGCACTTTCCAAGGCTTTCCCTGCAGAGAGGCATGGTCCATAGAGGGGGGAGTTACCCTCACATGGAACAGGCAAACTCAAGGGATGAGAATATCATGGGGTAGGTTATAAATGAAGAAATCCTCAGTGGAATCAATCAGTAGTACAACATTCCAGGACACCCTTAGAATCTGCCTGACAATGGACAGGAGCACTGGGGTAACTGGAAAGAATAAAGCAGAAGGGGAACAAAAACATTTTCAAAAGCATCAAAATGCAAATAAGCAATGCCAGAATGTCAATCAACTTAAAAATCCAAACCTTCAAAACACAAAAGATCACAAAAGGAAAACAAACAGTTTCCTTATACAATCCATGAAATCAAAACTGTACCATTACATTTGTACCCAATTTGTCTGAAAAATAATAGTGTTATGGAAAGGATTTTTTAAGGAAAGGTGTATGGTTGGGTTAGTATCAGGTACAGGGTGAAGGTTAGGCATGGTATCCATTATTAAGGATGAGTGAGTGGTGGGGTTTCCAGTAACTTTTTGATTTTATGGTAAATTACTCAGGATTCTGGTTAGTCAGTAATGCCAAGTGTTACAGTTTCTTACTTCTTAGTCTTCAGAAAGTGTGTGTCGAGCAAAACCTGTCGTTCTATTAACTTTCTAAGTGAATCAGACCAAGACTTAAAATTGACTCTGATTTTGTGCCTTTGCCCCTCAACTTTGGCTTTGTTGTTGATTGTTATGCTAAACTGTTGAGATATTCATTTTTATCATAATTAGATAAGGTCTACACAGTAATACGACTATAACTGCTGTGTGGGAGGTGAGAGCTGTTTTGGATGGAAGTAAGTTACCATCTTGTCATTTGCTCAGTTTAAAGTCTGTGATTTAGCAGGACGAGTGTGCATTTGGGTGAAATAAGTTGGAATACTTTACTCTCTGAATACTGTTGTTATGAAAGGTGGAGATGTCACTGATTTCACTCAATGTCCCTGATTTTGCCTTATTTTTGGTCTGTTCCACAAGAAATTTGTGGTTTTCTCTAATTCTTGTTGTAAGAGGTTGAGAAGATGTCTTTTTATTGCATATAGTGGAATAAATTTTACGGTATATGTTACATTATTTAGTTGACCATATTTATAATTGTTTATTAAAGAAATGTATTCATTTATATATAGTTGTGATCTTGCTGTAGTTATACGTTTTTAAGGTATTTTGTTTATGTAACCCATGCAGTATCTTGACAGGGTATGCAGAGTTTTAGTGAACTATACGTTAGGTAAGTAAGGCTTCCTTTGCAAATGATTAACAGAGCCAGTGCAGAATTGTTTTATTTTATGATGACATCATTTAAAAATAAATGCTCTATTATTTAAAAATAATACAATTGTATGGTAGAGTTCTGCTTTCTTTATATACTTGGGGTTGATGCAATCTCTGGGACAAATGATAGATATATTATACATACACATACCGCTGTACATAGCCATACTTTCAGAACAATTTGCTGAATTCAGTTTATAGCATTTTCTTGGTTTAGTCATTTTGTTTTTGTGCCTGAGTTGTACATGCAGGATGAGCACTTTTGAAACAAAAGTTACTGAAGGTAGACCCCACCTGATGACCTCACCACCTACATACACACAATCCATTCATTCTATGGGTGGTAAAGCCATCTGACCCAAGGCTTAGTGGGAGCCCTGTAGCCCTTTTGTTCCTGCCAGAAAGCCCTGTTGGTTTACCTGTTCCCACAGTGGTGAGTATCAGGTGGAAAGCAGCACACCAGCTGGCTCAAGCAGTGTCCTGTGCCATTACCATGAGCTAGCACTCCACCCCCCCTCAGATAAAAAAAAACAGGACTTCTTCGAAACTTCCTGCAGACAGTACCAATCCATGACCCCCACCCCCCCTCAGCTCTTCAAGTGAAGAGCAAAAAAAAAGTCATTTCCTTTTACTGGCTGACCAACCAAGTGGCCAGATACATGACAGACTCCTCCTCCCTCCTGCCCCAGCTAATCAGGTCGTGTTTCTGTTAAAAAAAAAAAGGAAAGTAAGCAATCTTTATTTCTTTTAAACTATAGTGCTGCTCTGGTTTTAGTTTAAAAAAACAAATAGTTTTTTTTCTCTTTTGAACTGTAACAAGCTGCTTGTTACAAATATAGCAAGCAGTTGCTACAGTTAATACAACACACATAATGCTACAGCACTCAGGTTTAACTGCAAATGTAATACCATCTTTTAAAGCTGGTGTGTATTAAACAGCATTTGGGGTTGGTTAATTACACCCTCCAACACTTTGCACCTGTGGTAGCTGCCCCTTTTGCCCTGCCCTAGCTAAATTACTGTTGAGTGGTTATGTTTTTATATTAGAAATTATTCTGTTTACTTTTGCTGGCATGTATTTTTTCAGTAGCTACTCTAATTCATATTTAATTAATGGCTAGTGATATTTTTTCTGTAAGATGTTTTTGATTTATCATGGGAATGTTTACTAGTATTGTTCAAATGACAAGGGCTGGTCTTAGGCCAACTGGACCTATATGGCCTTTAACCTCAAGAGCCAGGGATTTTCCTGAAAGACACTATAGCAAAGAGCAAAGCATTTTCCCACTGATACTCTTGTTCCTGTAGTTGTTACAAGTCGTGTTAGTGGAGTCATCTACATTTCCCATCATGCATTGCACTAGTGACTAGTCTAGTAGCATTAGTAATTGCAGCTTCATACTTCTTGTGTGGCACAGAGTGTTAGCTGCTTACATTCACACAGTGTTAGTTGCTGTTGTTGAGTACTCAATAGGGTTTCAACTCAAAACTGGACAGATTAACCATCAGGTTTTGTGTACTATCTCAGAAACTAATAAGACCAGGCTTGATCTCAATACAAATACTGTATTTTCTTTTAATTCTTTTGTTGATATGGAGTTTAGGATTGTTTGCTAATGAATACATCCACAAGATATAAATGTGGAATAGTAAGCATAAAAATGATAATGGTGCAATGTGATGTAAATTCTGATCCCTAAGTCTTGTGACAGAATGTATCCAGTAGAGAATGCCACTCTGGTGGCATACAGAGATAAAGCCTTAACTATGTCTCAGCCAACCTGGGTTCAATTAGTATCTTGGGCAACTGACAGTGTAACATACAATAGAGTATTGTGCATGACACTGTCAGTTGTCCAAGACAGTGTCACACACAATAGAATATTAAATCTTTTGATATCATGTTAATTATAATGTATGTTAACTGCGTTACCAGTTATCCTTCACATGGTGAAGCAGCTTGTAGAATCTGGACCACAAGGACAGCTCCAGTTTGTTATATAGAGGTAGTATGATTCTTCATTTAGGTGTGTTTTATGCATAGTCTATGTGTCCTACCTGTATTTGCATGGGTTTTCTGTAGGTGTAATTTCCTTTCACATTCCAAGGATTTGCCATAGGTGGACTGGACACATTAAATTGGCCATAGATGTGACCGTGAAAGTGTGTGAATGGGTGTATGTGTGTGGTACGGAAGAACAATAGCATCATTGCTAGCCACCCGGCGGTGTGAACATTGCTTCATAGGTTGGTACTAGGCTATCGGCCCTAGGGCCTATACAAGCCTAGCCATAACAATTCCCTGGCTATTTCTTCCCACAGTATTTACTTCCCTGGACCCCTGTCAGTGCTGATGTGACATACTGACCCCATGTTAATAAAGGGGCTGTGGATGGATAGATCTGCTGTTATTGGAATTTCTAACCTAGAGGGCATTACTGTTTTGTATCATGATTATAGCTTAAAAACTAAAAAGGTGAGATCCAAAAACACAACTAATATTACTCCTTAATATTCATTCATTCTCCTCCTGTTTTGGTGTTCCACTGTACGGTACTACCTGAGTTATATTTTAGCCAGTTTATAATCTATGTGCCAATGTATTTGAACAGTTATAATGTTGAAAAAAATGTTAATTAATGCTTTATGGGCAATTGTGTCAAAAGCACTGAAGAAGCCCAAGAAGAACCCATTAATTTAAAGTCATTCGTCCAACCCATTCCAGATTTTCTTGAAGAAGTCATTTTCACATAGCTACTGTTGTTCTTGACTTCTCTGAATCTTTGCTGATAAATAGCCACTTGGCTACTATCTTCCATCCCAGTTTATATTTAAATATTACTTAAATATTAACATTGCCTCTTGTATGATTTCACTTACATTGGAAAACAGACTAATGATTTTACAATTTATAACCACTGTTTTTTAACGTTTTCATTTATAAATAGGTGTGGGCATTACTAATTTTCAACTTTCTGTGATCCGTCTAATTGCCACATTGCAGCTAAATACATTCACAAAAAGGCCTAGCAGTACTGGTCATAATTCATGTAAATCATTATCTGTGATACTGGCTGAAACTAAGATCTTTCTGGTTTCTAACCTGTAATTATTTCCAGTATATCTTCTGTTTTTAGCTGTGTTTTGGAGTTTCCTGTTCTTTGAGAAACTGATATTTTAATGCATTAACATAATGCTAACATTTTATTTACCTTTTACTGATTTTGGTAAAAAAAAGTTTTGTACTTCTAATTTCTGTTAAAAGCTTTCACTTTTTGGCAGTATTTTCTCTTCTTTGATCATATCATGGCTGATGAACTCATATTTCTATACTGCTTATATTCTATTTATACATTTTTAAAGGCTTTGAGATTTGATTAATGGTTGGTTTTAGTTTATTTTTCCTGCTGGCATAGTGGTTTGGTAAATTGGTAGACAGAAAAACAAAAAGGAAAATTAAAATGGAGAAAGTAAGTTTTAAAAACAAACTTGTTGTAGATACTAATAAAAAGAACATATTTTATAAGTATATTAACAGTATCAACAATTCATATCAGCCAGTAAATTCTATAAAATCTGAAGGCAGTAAAATAAATGATCCTTTGAATATAGCACATCTGTTCAATACTACCCAACAATGATGACTGTTAGATCTAGTTCTGATAGATTATCAGCTAACATTGCAATTTCTAACCATTCAACTTGTATTATATCTCAGGGTCTAATAAAAAGAGCTTTTAGTAAAATGCATAATTTGCCTTCTATGGGCCCTGATTTGCTCCCCTCCATACAATTATTAACAATTAAAAGTCACTTATACCTGTATTACACCTAAGAATTAATATGCTATTGCAAACAGGCACTCATTATAACATATATATATATATATATATATATATATATATATATATATATATATATATATATATATATATAAAGGTAATAAAAGTGATGTTAACGACTACAGACCTATTAGTCACACTTCCATTCTCTTCAAACCTTTGAAAAATGCATTACGCGGAACAATAACACAGATATTGCCATTCTGGACAAGGATCAACATGGTTTTGTAAAGGGTAGGTACATATTAAGAAGTTTATTAACTTTTCTTTATCAGATTACTAAGGGCCTGGATCTAGGTTACTCATGTGGAGTAATACTTCTCTTAGACTTAGCAAAGGCCATTGACTCTCTTCTTCACCATATAATGTACCAAAGCCTTATCAAGCCTAAGGTCAATATAGTCTTGATAAATGGATTATATCATGGTTAACTGATAGATCTCAATATGTAACCACACAAGGCATAATCTCTGATTCTCTTCATGTCCACCTTGGAGTTTCACAAGGCTCAGTTCTTGGACTGACAATTAATATTCTATTTGCCTTCATTCCTATATCTAAGACATGTTGGATAAATATGTATAGAGACAATTGTAATATTGGGTTTATAGCACAAAATGAGTCTGATACTGAACATTTAAATTCTTTTATGAGAAACATTTGTGATTGGCATAAAACATAGTTTACATTTTAATTACGATAAATGTAATGTAATGAATTTTGGAAAGGCTTTAGCTGATGTGGTGGTGGTGCTGCGGTAGCGTTGTCACCTCACAGTAAGACATTGCCCTGTTCGATTCTCAGCTAAAGCGTCTTCTGTGTGGAGACATGTGTGAATGGGCGTACCTTCATTGAAGGTTGTGCGTAAGAGCTGGCAACTCGGCACGTAAAAATCTACTGCCAATCATTAGCGGACCGGAGTTTCGCTGTGGCGACCCCTAACCGGGAAAAGCTGAAAGACACAACAACAACAACCTGTGCACTTACTACAATATCCACTAAAGGAGAGAATTTAATATAAAGACCTGGGGATAATTATAAGTGCTAATCCTCCTTTTGACACGCAAGGTCAACTGATAAGTAATAAAGCTCTCCATTAAATGGGATGCATGTTTAAAAATCTTATATTACTATATAAATTCTTAAGAGTACAATAATGTGCATATACAATGTGGATCAGTTGGATTACCTAAAGAGATCACAAAGAAAATTGACTAAGATTTTACTTCACAGCAATTACAGTTACAATAATGCAAATATGTCAGTTTGTTTAGTATTCATTACCATTTCATATATAGTAAGTTAATATTTGCCTACAAAGTCTTTTATTACCCTAGTTTACAAGCTACCTTGGATATAAAAATTTATGTCTGTAGTTTAAAAGGGAGATATCAAGCTATGAAGTTTGATTTAGTCACTCTACTACTCTTTTCAAAAAACATATCAAAGAACATCTTAAAACTCAATGGTTATGTCCTTGACCCATGTCTCGACTGAAAACAACATTCCCCTACTTCCCTTCTTCCCCCCCTTCCCTACTGAGATCCTAACTTACACTTTCAATTGCTGAGACTACACTTCTTAGAATATGCCTTACTAATAATCTTTTTACTTCGTTTATATTCATTTCCTTCTCTTTATAGTATATTTATTTTTACCATGCTATTTTTTTATTTATTTTTATTTTTACTTTAATGTATTTTTAGATTCTGTTTTCAATTCTCTTTTTCTTTTTTTGTATATTTTTTTTTTTGTATTAATTTTTTGTGATATATTGTTGCCTTGCTTGTCTCTGGCTTCTTTTGTCCGGCTACTCCAGAAAAACGGATATATGTCCAGCTTCTATGTCGGCCAAATAACAAAAAAATGAAGATACAATTACATCACTCTCACTTAAAAGATTGGTGAGATTATGGAATAAATTACCAGTTCATATTAGCGACAGAAGAAATTAGAAACCTTTTAGAGAGAGCTGGATTTGTGGGGTGGTGACAGTGTTTGATCTAGAAATTTTGGAATCAGCATAACTAGAAGGCCATATAGCCTTAATGCTGGTATACAACTTATGAACTTGAGAGTTTCAGAGTTGTAATAAACAATGCTGCTTTCTAATTAAGCTAGGCATTTACAGTTGCTTGATATTTCTTCCCTGTGTACAGATGAGGCTTTATATTTTGGACCTCACACACCCTCCGTGACCATCAGGTCTCCCCCTTAGCTGCTCTATTAACCCAGTAATTATACTTTTAGGCAAAAACCCATCAACCCAT
Source organism: Protopterus annectens (assembly GCF_019279795.1). Classification (NCBI taxonomy): domain Eukaryota; kingdom Metazoa; phylum Chordata; order Ceratodontiformes; family Protopteridae; genus Protopterus; species Protopterus annectens. The sequence continues at coordinate 1,423,629,443 of NC_056745.1, forward strand.
TTGTTGTCCTTAGAGGAGAGAGTTAAGTACCAAGAACACTGCCATCATTTTTCTTACCTTGGATACTTATGTCTCCAGACTGCAGCCCAACTCTGCAATGCTTGCAAGTGATATGGACTTGTGTGCTTCTGTACATTCAACTTTACATTTGTGGTGATGTATACTACAGGACAAGTATGAAAGTCAATGTCCTCTCCCCTGTGGTGGGCAACCCAACAACTAAGAATCAATTTCCACATCCTCTGTGCTAACTCCTAACAGCTCCTAGGTCACAAATCAAACCTGGGCTGTATGAAGAAAAAGCCAGGGCTTTATCCCTATTTGTCCATAGAAATAGATTTTGGCCATGTCAACATGGGTTTAACTACCTTGCAAATCCCAAAGACATCCAGGTAAGATGATTGGTGATCCCCAAAAATGGTTATAGGGCAGTGTGTGTGTGTGTGTGTGTGTGTGTGTGTGTGTGTGTGTGTGTGTGTGTGTGTGTGTGTGTGTGTGTGTGTGTGTGTGTGTGTGTGTGTGTGTGTGTGTATGTCTGTGTGTGTGTGTGTGTGTGTGTGTGTGTGTGTGTGTGTGTGTGTGTGTGTAAATACATGTGTGTGTGTGTGTGTGTGTGTGTAAATACATGTGTGTGTGTGTGTGTGTGTGTGTGTGTGTGTGTGTGTGTGTGTGTGTGTGTGTGTGTGTGTGTGTGTGTGTGTGTGTTACAGCTGTTTTGTTGCTAGGGTAAGTTCTGTCTCCCCCACAGCCAAGAAGAGAATGACGTGAGTATCAGATTGAGATACATGAGAATGATATATCATAGTATAATAAAATTATTTTAATGATATGTAAAATTATAAGAAAGTAAAGTGAAACAGATAAGTGTTTGAGAAAATGCACATTTTCTAGCTGTTATTGATACACCTTGAAAAACTGAGTTATCACTTATAAAAAACAATAATATCTTCCAGCGTGCATGAAAGCTGCCCATCTGGAATTTAGTTAAAAGTTATTTCCAGTGATTATATTTACATTTCATTTCACATAGAATCAAACATTGGGCTAGTATTTATGAAAATCTCTTGCCTCATAAAGTAAATACACACTGCATGAAAATGTGAATTGGTTTTACCATTATAGTTACACATGTAGCACATGGTTTTATTGCATTAGAACCTTGCCTGTTCAGTGCCTGATGTAACTTTACAATATTCAGTGACCTTAGACATAATGCTTTAGACAAGGTATGGCAGTAATCTACCTTCATTTGATTGGTCATTTTACTTGCCCTTAGAAGTGCATTTTTGTAGTAAATTGTCAATTCAGTTCTGTTATCTTTTTAAAGAAAATCTTTAGGACATTAAGCCCACACTGCTATGTCCATTTATACCCACATCTTTCATTCTGCAAGTCAGAACAAGAATCCAAAACAATTGTCATAATTTGGCCTGAAATACATTGTTAGTATTATTAACAATAGTATTATTATTCATGTTATATTTTTTATTCAAGACATTTGTTAACCAGCTAAGGACACTGGCACAAGTGTCCCAGAGGCACCCCAGGAGCAGTGTCTAGTTAATTGACACAGATGGCTCAAGGAGTTAGAAAGAATCAAACCCTGTGCCATAAATAACTTTTTAATAGCTCAGAGCCTTAATCCCCTCTTCAACTGGGCAAATACAAAGTACAGACAAAAACATAAATTTAAGAAAACTGAAAAATTGGCAAATATTGTAGTGTTTTAAATAGTTTAAACATATACAAAGAAGCAAAAAAAAAGTATATGGGTGGCTGATAAGTGGACAATACATGTAGTTCAAATGAACTGAGAGAATCTATCTAGAAACAATCCATATCATTCAAATATATAAAGGAACTACTTCCAATGACTGAAATGGATAGGTAGTTTTGCAGTGGTATATTGCAGACTGAGAAAGGCAGAAAAGTTTCATGAGGAAAGGAAGAATGGGCT